>NW_027554178.1:0-92924 GCF_045843805.1 Urocitellus parryii
AAACTTGGCACAATAATGTAGTTCCAAGATCTATCGCTATGGTTTGTGGGCTATTGAAGTAGCCCCAAGCAGAGACTGACGAGAATCCCTTTCATTGAAAGGGGTTGCCAAGCTTCCAAAAAACTACGAGTTTCCTGAAATTTCAGCAAACATTTTTTCACCCAATCTTGATGATACTTCCATTTAATGATCAGGACACCAATCCCACTTGGCTCACCAAATTTCGTTCTTCTAGGTTAAACCGTTCCTTTGTAGTAACCGTTTTCTTGATTAGATTTCACTCTGTTTTCTCCTATATGGATACATGTAGTTGGAACTCTAAATCAAACACGGTTTGTTCTAGCTCTTTGAAACTTGGCCCAATAATGTAGTTCCAAGTTCTATACCTATGGTTTGTGTTCTATTGAAGTAGCCCCAAGCAGAGAATGACGAGAATCCCTTTCATTGAAAGGGGTTGCCAGGCTTCCAAAAAACTGCGAGTTTCCTGAAATCTCAGCAAACATTTTTTCACCCAATCTTGATGATACTTGCAGGTAGTGATCAGTACACGAATCCCACTTGGCTCACCAAATTTCGTTCTTCTCAGTTAAACCGTTCCGTTGCAGTAACCGTTTTCATGTTTAGGTTTCACTCTGTTTTCTCCTATATGGATACATGTAGTTGGAACTCTAAATCAAACACGGTTTGTGCTAGCTCTTTGAAACTTGGCACAATAATGTAGTTCCAAGTTCTATCGCTATGGTTTGTGTGCTATTGAAGTAGCCCCAAGCAGAGACTGACGAGAATCCCTTTCATTGAAAGGGGTTGCCAAGCTTCCAAAAAACTACGAGTTTCCTGAAATCTCAGCAAACAATTTTTCACCCAATCTTTATGATACTTCCATTTAATGATCAGTACACCAATCCCACTTGGCTCACCAAATTTCGTTCTTCTAGGTTAAAACGTTCCTTTGCTGTAACCGTTTTCATGTTTAGGTTTCACTCTGTTTTCTCCTATATAGATACGTGTAGTTGGAACTCTAAATCAAACACGGTTTGTGCTAGCTCTTTGAAACTTGGCACAATAATGTAGTTCCAAGTTCTATCGCTATGGTTTGTGTGCTATTGAAGTAGCCCCAAGCAGAGACTGACGAGAGTCACTTTCATTGAAAGTGGTTGGAGGCTTCCAAAAAACTGCGAGTTTCCTGAAATCTCAGCAAACATTTTTTCACCCAATCTTGATGATACTTCCAATTAATGATCAGTACACCAATCCCACTTGGCTCACCAAATTTCGTTCTTCTAGGTTAAAACGTTCCATTGCAGTAACCGTTTTCATGTTTAGGTTTCACTCTGTTTTCTCCTATATATATACGTGTAGTTGGAACTCTAAATCAAACACGGTTTGTGCTAGCTCTTTGAAACTTGGCACAATAATGTAGTTCCAAGTTCTGTCGCTATGATTTGTGTGCTTTTGAAGTAGCCCCAAGCAGAGACTGACGAGAATCCCTTTCATTGAAAGGGGTTATCAAGCTTCCAAAAAACTACGAGTTTTCTGAAATCTCAGCAAACATTTTTTCACCCAATCTTGATGATACTTGCAGGTAGTGATCAGTACACCAATCCCACTTGCCTCACCAAATTTCGTTCTTCTAGGTTAAACCGTTCCTTTGCAGTAACCGTTTTCATGTTTAGGTTTCACTCTGTTTTCTCCTATATGGATACATGTAGTTGGAACTCTAAATCAAACACGGTTTGTGCTAGCTCTTTAAAACTTGGCACAATAATGTAGTTCCAAGTTCTCTCGCTATGGTTTGTGTGCTATTGAAGTAGACCCAAGCAGAGACTGAGGAGAATCCCTTTCATTGAAAGGGGTTGCCAAGCTTCCAAAAAAATACAAGTTTCCTGAAATCTCAGCAAATATTTTTTCACCCAATCTTGATGATACTTGCAGGTAGTTATCTGTACACGAATCTCACTTGGCTCATCAAATTTCGTTCTTCTAGGTTAAACCATTCCTTTGCAGTAACCGTTTTCTTGTTTAGATTTCACTCTGTTTTCTCCTATATGGATACATGTAGTTGGAACTCTAAATCAAACACGGTTTGTGCTAGCTCTTTGAAACTTGGCACAATAATGTAGTTCCAAGTTCTATAGCTATGGTTTGTGTTCTATTGAAGTAGCCCCAAGCAGAGACTGACGAGAATCCCTTTCATTGAAAGGGGTTGCCAAGCTTCCAAAAAACTTCGAGTTTCCTGAAATCTCAGCAAACATTTTTTCACCGAATCTTGATGATACTTGCAGGTAGTGATCAGTACACGAATTCCACTAGGCTCACCAAATTTTGTTCTTCTAGGTTAAACCGTTCCTTGCAGTAACCGTTTTCATATTTAGGTTTCACTCTGTTTTCTCCTATATGGATACATGTAGTTGGAACTCTAAATCAAACACGGTTTGTGCTAGCTCTTTTAAACTTTGCACAATAATGTAGTTCCAAGATCTCCCGCTATGGTTTGTGTGCTATTGAAGTAGCCCCAAACAGAGACTCACGAGAATCCCTTTCATTGAAAGGGGTTGCCAAGCTTGCAAAAAACTACGAGTTTCCTGAAATCTCAGCAAACATTTTTTCACCCAATCTTGATGATACTTGCAGGTAGTGATCAGTACACGAATCTCACTTGGCTCACTAAATTTCGTTCTTCTAGGTTAAACCGTTCCTTTGCAGTAACCGTTTTGATGTTTAGGTTTCACTCTGTTTTCTCCTATATGGATACATGTAGTTGGAACTCTAAATCAAACACGGTTTGTGCTAGCTCTTTGAATCTTGGCACAATAATGTAGTTCCAAGTTCTATCGCTATGGTTTGTGTGCTATTGAAGTAGCCCCAAGCAGAGACTGACGAGAATCCCTTTCATTGAAAGGGGTTGCCAAGCTTCCAAAAAACTACGAGTTTCCTGAAATCTCAGCAACCATTTTTTCACCCAATCTTGATGATACTTGCAGGTAGTGATCAGTACACGAATCTCACTTGGCTCACTAAATTTCGTTCTTCTAGGTTAAACCGTTCCTTTGCAGTAACTGTTTTCATGTTTAGGTTTCACTCTGTTTTCTCCTATATGGATACATGTAGTTGGAACTCTAAATCAAACACGGTTTGTGCTAGCTCTTTGAAACTTGGCACAATAATGTAGTTCCAAGTTCTATCGCTATGGTTTGTGTGCTATTGAAGTAGCCCCAAGCAGAGACTGACGAGAATCCCTTTCATTGAAAGGGGTTGCCAAGCTTCCAAAAAACTACGAGTTTCCTGAAATCTCAGCAAACATTTTTTCACCCAATCTTGATGATACTTGCAGGTAGTGATCAGTACACGAATCTCACTTGGCTCACTAAATTTCGTTCTTCTAGGTTAAACCGTTCCTTTGCAGTAACCATTTTCATGTTTAGGTTTCACTCTGTTTCTCCTATATGGATACATGTAGTTCGAACTCTAAATCAAACACGGTTTGTGCTAGCTCTTTGAAACTTGGCACAATAATGTAGTTCCAAGTTCTATCGCTATGGTTTGTGTGCTATTGAAGTAGCCCCAAGCAGAGACTGACGAAAATCCCTTTCATTGAAACGGGTTGCCAAGCTTCCAAAAAACTACGAGTTTCCAGAAATCTCAGCAAACAATATTTCACCCAATCTTGATGATACTTGCAGGTAGTGATCAGTACACGAATACCACTTGGCTCACTAAATATCGTTCTTCTAGGTTAAAACGTTCCTTTGCAGTAACCGTTTTCAAGTATAGGTTTCACTCTGTTTTCTCCTATATGGATACATGTAGTTGGAACTCTAAATCAAACACGCTTTGTGCTAGCTCTTTGAAACTTGGCACAATAATGTAGTTCCAAGTTCTCTCGCTATGGTTTGTGTGCTATTGAAGTAGCCCCAAGCAGAGACTGACGAGAATCCCTTTCATTGAAAGGGTTTGCCAGGCTTCCAAAAAACTGCGAGTTTCCTGAAATCTCAGCAAACATTTTTTCACCCAATCTTGATGATACTTGCAGGTAGTGATCAGTACACGAATCCCACTTGGCTCACTAAATTTCGTTCTTCTAGGTTAAAACGTTCCTTTGCAGTAACCGTTTTCATGTTTAGGTTTCACTCTGTTTTCTCCTATATGGATACATGTAGTTGGAACTCTAAATCATACACGGTTTGTGCTAGCTCTTTCAAACTTGGCACAATAATGTAGTTCCAAGTTCTATCGCTATGGTTTGTGTGCTATTGAAGTAGCCCAAAGCAGAGACTGACGAGAATCCCTTTCATTGAAAGGGGTTGCCAAGCTTCCAAAAAACTACGAGTTTCCTGAAATTTCAGCAAACATTTTTTCACCCAATCTTGATGATACTTCCATTTAATGATCAGGACACCAATCCCACTTGGCTCACCAAATTTCGTTCTTCTAGGTTAAACCGTTCCTTTGTAGTAACCGTTTTCTTGATTAGATTTCACTCTGTTTTCTCCTATATGGATACATGTAGTTGGAACTCTAAATCAAACACGGTTTGTTCTAGCTCTTTGAAACTTGGCCCAATAATGTAGTTCCAAGTTCTATACCTATGGTTTGTGTTCTATTGAAGTAGCCCCAAGCAGAGAATGACGAGAATCCCTTTCATTGAAAGGGGTTGCCAGGCTTCCAAAAAACTGGGAGTTTCCTGAAATCTCAGCAAACATTTTTTCACCCAATCTTGATGATACTTGCAGGTAGTGATCAGTACACGAATCCCACTTGGCTCACCAAATTTCGTTCTTCTCAGTTAAAACCGTTCCGTTGCAGTAACCGTTTTCATGTTTAGGTTTCACTCTGTTTTCTCCTATATGGATACATGTAGTTGGAACTCTAAATCAAACACGGTTTGTGCTAGCTCTTTGAAACTTGGCACAATAATGTAGTTCCAAGTTCTGTCGCTATGATTTGTGTGCTTTTGAAGTAGCCCCAAGCAGAGACTGACGAGAATCCCTTTCATTGAAAGGGGTTAACAAGCTTCCAAAAAACTACGAGTTTCCTGAAATCTCAGCAAACATTTTTTCACCGAATCTTGATGATACTTGCAGGTAGTGATCAGTACACGAATTCCACTAGGCTCACCAAATTTTGTTCTTCTAGGTTAAACCGTTCCTTGCAGTAACCGTTTTCATGTTTAGGTTTCACTCTGTTTTCTCCTATATGGATACATGTAGTTGGAACTCTAAATCAAACACGGTTTGTGCTAGCTCTTTTAAACTTTGCACAATAATGTAGTTCCAAGATCTCCCGCTATGGTTTGTGTGCTATTGAAGTAGCCCCAAACAGAGACTCACGAGAATCCCTTTCATTGAAAGGGGTTGCCAAGCTTGCAAAAAACTACGAGTTTCCTGAAATCTCAGCAAACATTTTTTCACCCAATCTTGATGATACTTGCAGGTAGTGATCAGTACACGAATCTCACTTGGCTCACTAAATTTCGTTCTTCTAGGTTAAACCGTTCCTTTGCAGTAACCGTTTTGATGTTTAGGTTTCACTCTGTTTTCTCCTATATGGATACATGTAGTTGGAACTCTAAATCAAACACGGTTTGTGCTAGCTCTTTGAATCTTGGCACAATAATGTAGTTCCAAGTTCTATCGCTATGGTTTGTGTGCTATTGAAGTAGCCCCAAGCAGAGACTGACGAGAATCCCTTTCATTGAAAGGGGTTGCCAAGCTTCCAAAAAACTACGAGTTTCCTGAAATCTCAGCAACCATTTTTTCACCCAATCTTGATGATACTTGCAGGTAGTGATCAGTACACGAATCTCACTTGGCTAACTAAATTTCGTTCTTCTAGGTTAAACCGTTCCTTTGCAGTAACTGTTTTCATGTTTAGGTTTCACTCTGTTTTCTCCTATATGGATACATGTAGTTGGAACTCTAAATCAAACACGGTTTGTGCTAGCTCTTTGAAACTTGGCACAATAATGTAGTTCCAAGTTCTATCGCTATGGTTTGTGTGCTATTGAAGTAGCCCCAAGCAGAGACTGACGAGAATCCCTTTCATTGAAAGGGGTTGCCAAGCTTCCAAAAAACTACGAGTTTCCTGAAATCTCAGCAAACATTTTTTCACCCAATCTTGATGATACTTGCAGGTAGTGATCAGTACACGAATCTCACTTGGCTCACTAAATTTCGTTCTTCTAGGTTAAACCGTTCCTTTGCAGTAACCATTTTCATGTTTAGGTTTCACTCTGTTTTCTCCTATATGGATACATGTAGTTCGAACTCTAAATCAAACACGGTTTGTGCTAGCTCTTTGAAACTTGGCACAATAATGTAGTTCCAAGTTCTATCGCTATGGTTTGTGTGCTATTGAAGTAGCCCCAAGCAGAGACTGACGAAAATCCCTTTCATTGAAACGGGTTGCCAAGCTTCCAAAAAACTACGAGTTTCCAGAAATCTCAGCAAACAATATTTCACCCAATCTTGATGATACTTGCAGGTAGTGATCAGTACACGAATACCACTTGGCTCACTAAATATCGTTCTTCTAGGTTAAAACGTTCCTTTGCAGTAACCGTTTTCAAGTATAGGTTTCACTCTGTTTTCTCCTATATGGATACATGTAGTTGGAACTCTAAATCAAACACGCTTTGTGCTAGCTCTTTGAAACTTGGCACAATAATGTAGTTCCAAGTTCTAAAGCTATGGTTTGTGTGCTATTGAAGTAGCCCCAAGCAGAGACTGACGAGAATCCCTTTCATTGAAAGGGTTTGCCAGGCTTCCAAAAAACTGCGAGTTTCCTGAAATCTCAGCAAACATTTTTTCACCCAATCTTGATGATACTTGCAGGTAGTGATCAGTACACGAATCCCACTTGGCTCACTAAATTTCGTTCTTCTAGGTTAAAACGTTCCTTTGCAGTAACCGTTTTCATGTTTAGGTTTCACTCTGTTTTCTCCTATATGGATACATGTAGTTGGAACTCTAAATCATACACGGTTTGTGCTAGCTCTTTCAAACTTGGCACAATAATGTAGTTCCAAGTTCTATCGCTATGGTTTGTGTGCTATTGAAGTAGCCCAAAGCAGAGACTGACGAGAATCCCTTTCATTGAAAGGGGTTGCCAAGCTTCCAAAAAACTACGAGTTTCCTGAAATTTCAGCAAACATTTTTTCACCCAATCTTGATGATACTTCCATTTAATGATCAGGACACCAATCCCACTTGGCTCACCAAATTTCGTTCTTCTAGGTTAAACCGTTCCTTTGTAGTAACCGTTTTCTTGATTAGATTTCACTCTGTTTTCTCCTATATGGATACATGTAGTTGGAACTCTAAATCAAACACGGTTTGTTCTAGCTCTTTGAAACTTGGCCCAATAATGTAGTTCCAAGTTCTATACCTATGGTTTGTGTTCTATTGAAGTAGCCCCAAGCAGAGAATGACGAGAATCCCTTTCATTGAAAGGGGTTGCCAGGCTTCCAAAAAACTGGGAGTTTCCTGAAATCTCAGCAAACATTTTTTCACCCAATCTTGATGATACTTGCAGGTAGTGATCAGTACACGAATCCCACTTGGCTCACCAAATTTCGTTCTTCTCAGTTAAACCGTTCCGTTGCAGTAACCGTTTTCATGTTTAGGTTTCACTCTGTTTTCTCCTATATGGATACATGTAGTTGGAACTCTAAATCAAACACGGTTTGTGCTAGCTCTTTGAAACTTGGCACAATAATGTAGTTCCAAGTTCTGTCGCTATGATTTGTGTGCTTTTGAAGTAGCCCAAGCAGAGACTGACGAGAATCCCTTTCATTGAAAGGGGTTAACAAGCTTCCAAAAAACTACGAGTTTCCTGAAATCTCAGCAAACATTTTTTCACCCAATCTTTTGATACTTCCATTTAATGATCTGTACACCAATCCCACTTGGCTCACCAAATTTCGTTCTTCTAGGTTAAACCGTTCCTTTGCAGTAATCGTTTTCATATTTAGGTTTCACTCTGTTTTCTTCTATATGGATACATGTAGTTGGAACTCTAAATCAAACACGGTTTGTGCTAGCTCTTTGAAACTTGGCACAATAATGTAGTTCCAAGTTCTATCGCTATGGTTTGTGTGCTATTGAAGTAGCCCCAAGCAGAGACTGACGAGAATCACTTTCATTGAAAGTGGTTGGAGGCTTCCAAAAAACTGCGAGTTTCCTGAAATCTCAGCAAACATTTTTTCACCCAATCTTGATGATACTTCCATTTAATGATCAGTACACCAATCCCACTTGGCTCACCAAATTTCGTTCTTCTAGGTTAAAACGTTCCATTGCAGTAACCGTTTTCATGTTTAGGTTTCACTCTGTTTTCTCCTATATATATACGTGTAGTTGGAACTCTAAATCAAACACGGTTTGTGCTAGCTCTTTGAAACTTGGCACAATAATGTAGTTCCAAGTTCTGTCGCTATGATTTGTGTGCTTTTGAAGTAGCCCCAAGCAGAGACTGACGAGAATCCCTTTCATTGAAAGGGGTTATCAAGCTTCCAAAAAACTACGAGTTTTCTGAAATCTCAGCAAACATTTTTTCACCCAATCTTGATGATACTTGCAGGTAGTGATCAGTACACCAATCCCACTTGCCTCACCAAATTTCGTTTTTCTAGGTTAAACCGTTCCTTTGCAGTAACCGTTTTCATGTTTAGGTTTCACTCTGTTTTCTCCTATATGGATACATGTAGTTGGAACTGTAAATCAAACACGGTTTGTGCTAGCTCTTTAAAACTTGGCACAATAATGTAGTTCCAAGTTCTCTCGCTATGGTTTGTGTGCTATTGAAGTAGACCCAAGCAGAGACTGACGAGAATCCCTTTCATTGAAAGGGGTTGCCAAGCTTCCAAAAAACTACAAGTTTCCTGAAATCTCAGCAAATATTTTTTCACCCAATCTTGATGATACTTGCAGGTAGTTATCTGTACACGAATCTCACTTGGCTCACTAAATTTCGTTCTTCTAGGTTAAACCGTTCCTTTGCAGTAACCGTTTTCATGTTTAGGTTTCACTCTGTTTTCTCCTATATGGATACATGTAGTTGGAACTCTAAATCAAACACGGTTTGTGCTAGCTCTTTGAAACTTGGCACAATAATGTAGTTCCAAGTTCTATCGCTATGGTTTGTGTGCTATTGAAGTAGCCCCAAGCAGAGACTGACGAGAATCCCTTTCATTGAAAGGGGTTGCCAAGCTTCCAAAAAACTACGAGTTTCCTGAAATCTCAGCAAACATTTTTTCACCCAATCTTGATGATACTTGCAGGTAGTGATCAGTACACGAATCTCACTTGGCTCACTAAATTTCGTTCTTCTAGGTTAAACCGTTCCTTTGCAGTAACTGTTTTCATGTTTAGGTTTCACTCTGTTTTCTCCTATATGGATACATGTAGTTGGAACTCTAAATCAAACACGGTTTGTGCTAGCTCTTTGAAACTTGGCACAATAATGTAGTTCCAAGTTCTATCGCTATGGTTTGTGTGCTATTGAAGTAGCCCCAAGCAGAGACTGACGAGAATCCCTTTCATTGAAAGGGGTTGCCAAGCTTCCAAAAAACTACGAGTTTCCTGAAATCTCAGCAAACATTTTTTCACCCAATCTTGATGATACTTGCAGGTAGTGATCAGTACACGAATCTCACTTGGCTCACTAAATTTCGTTCTTCTAGGTTAAACCGTTCCTTTGCAGTAACCATTTTCATGTTTAGGTTTCACTCTGTTTTCTCCTATATGGATACATGTAGTTCGAACTCTAAATCAAACACGGTTTGTGCTAGCTCTTTGAAACTTGGCACAATAATGTAGTTCCAAGTTCTATCGCTATGGTTTGTGGGCTATTGAAGTAGCCCCAAGCAGAGACTGACGAGAATCCCTTTCATTGAAACGGGTTGCCAAGCTTCCAAAAAACTACGAGTTTCCTGAAATCTCAGCAAACAATTTTTCACCCAATCTTGATGATACTTGCAGGTAGTGATCAGTACACGAATACCACTTGGCTCACTAAATATCGTTCTTCTAGGTTAAAACGTTCCTTTGCAGTAACCGTTTTCAAGTATAGGTTTCACTCTGTTTTCTCCTATATGGATACATGTAGTTGGAACTCTAAATCAAACACGCTTTGTGCTAGCTCTTTGAAACTTGGCAAAATAATGTAGTTCCAAGTTCTAAAGCTATGGTTTGTGTGCTATTGAAGTAGCCCCAAGCAGAGACTGACGAGAATCCCTTTCATTGAAAGGGTTTGCCAGGCTTCCAAAAAACTGCGAGTTTCCTGAAATCTCAGCAAACATTTTTACACCCAGTCTTGATGATACTTCCATTTAATGATCAGTACACCAATCCCATTTGGCTCACCAAATTTCGTTCTTCTAGGTTAAACCGTTCCTTTGCAGTAACCGTTTTCATGTTTAGGTTTCACTCTGTTTTCTCCTATATGGATACATGTAGTTGGAACTCTAAATCAAACACGGTTTGTGCTGGCTCTTTGAAACGTGGCACAATAATGTAGTTCCAAGTTCTATCGCCATGGTTTGTGTGCTATTGAAGTAGCCCCAAGCAGAGACTGACGAGAATCCCTTTCATTGAAAGGGGTTGCCAAGCTTCCAAAAAACTACATTTTTCCTGAAATCTCAGCAAACATTTTTTCACCCAATCTTGATGATACTTCCATTTAATGATCTGTACACCAATCCCACTTGGCTCACCAAATTTCGTTCTTCTAGGTTAAACCGTTCCTTTGCAGTAATCGTTTTCATATTTAGGTTTCACTCTGTTTGCTCCTATATTGATACATGTAGTTGGAACTCTAAATCAAACACGGTTTGTGCTAGCTCTTTGAAACTTGGCACAATAATGTAGTTCCAAGTTCTATCGCTATGGTTTGTGTGCTATTGAAGTAGCCCCAAGCAGAGACTGACGAGAATCACTTTCATTGAAAGTGGTTGGAGGCTTCCAAAAAACTGCGAGTTTCCTGAAATCTCAGCAAACATTTTTTCACCCAATCTTGATGATACTTCCATTTAATGATCAGTACACCAATCCCACTTGGCTCACCAAATTTCGTTCTTCTAGGTTAAAACGTTCCATTGCAGTAACCGTTTTCATGTTTAGGTTTCACTCTGTTTTCTCCTATATATATACGTGTAGTTGGAACTCTAAATCAAACCGGTTTGTGCTAGCTCTTTGAAACTTGGCACAATAATGTAGTTCCAAGTTCTGTCGCTATGATTTGTGTGCTTTTGAAGTAGCCCCAAGCAGAGACTGACGAGAATCCCTTTCATTGAAAGGGGTTATCAAGCTTCCAAAAAACTACGAGTTTTCTGAAATCTCAGCAAACATTTTTTCACCCAATCTTGATGATATTTGCAGGTAGTGATCAGTACACCAATCCCACTTGCCTCACCAAATTTCGTTCTTCTAGGTTAAACCGTTCCTTTGCAGTAACCGTTTTCATGTTTAGGTTTCACTCTGTTTTCTCCTATATGGATACATGTAGTTGGAACTGTAAATCAAACACGGTTTGTGCTAGCTCTTTAAAACTTGGCACAATAATGTAGTTCCAAGTTCTCTCGCTATGGTTTGTGTGCTATTGAAGTAGACCCAAGCAGAGACTGACGAGAATCCCTTTCATTGAAAGGGGTTGCCAAGCTTCCAAAAAACTACAAGTTTCCTGAAATCTCAGCAAATATTTTTTCACCCAATCTTGATGATACTTGCAGGTAGTTATCTGTACACGAATCTCACTTGGCTCATCAAATTTCGTTCTTCTAGGTTAAACCATTCCTTTGCAGTAACCGTTTTCTTGTTTAGATTTCACTCTGTTTTCTCCTATATGGATACATGCAGTTGGAACTCTAAATCAAACACGGTTTGTGCTAGCTCTTTGAAACTTGGCACAATAATGTAGTTCCAAGTTCTATAGCTATGGTTTGTGTTCTATTGAAGTTGCCCCAAGCAGAGACTGACGAGAATCCCTTTCATTGAAAGGGGTTGCCAAGCTTCCAAAAAACTGCGAGTTTCCTGAAATCTCAGCAAACATTTTTTCACCGAATCTTGATGATACTTGCAGGTAGTGATCAGTACACGAATTCCACTTGGCTCACCAAATTTCGTTCTTCTAGGTTAAACCGTTCCTTTGCAGTAACCGTTTTCATGTTTAGGTTTCACTCTGTTTTCTCCTATATGGATACATGTAGTTGGAACTCTAAATCAAACACGGTTTGTGCTAGCTCTTTTAAACTTGGCACAATAATGTAGTTCCAAGATCTCCCGCTATGGTTTGTGTGCTATTGAAGTAGCCCCAAACAGAGACTCACGAGAATCCCTTTCATTGAAAGGGGTTGCCAAGCTTCCAAAAAACTACGAGTTTCCTGAAATCTCAGCAAACATTTTTTCACCCAATCTTGTTGATACTTGCAGGTAGTGATCAGTACACGAATCTCACTTGGCTCACTAAATTTCGTTCTTCTAGGTTAAACCGTTCCTTTGCAGTAACCGTTTTCATGTTTAGGTTTCACTCTGTTTTCTCCTATATGGATACATGTAGTTGGAACTCTAAATCAAACACGGTTTGTGCTAGCTCTTTGAAACTTGGCACAATAATGTAGTTCCAAGTTCTATCGCTATGGTTTGTGTGCTATTGAAGTAGCCCCAAGCAGAGACTGACGAGAATCCCTTTCATTGAAAGGGGTTGCCAAGCTTCCAAAAAACTACGAGTTTCCTGAAATCTCAGCAAACATTTTTTCACCCAATCTTGATGATACTTGCAGGTAGTGATCAGTACACGAATCTCACTTGGCTCACTAAATTTCGTTCTTCTAGGTTAAACCGTTCCTTTGCAGTAACTGTTTTCATGTTTAGGTTTCACTCTGTTTTCTCCTATATGGATACATGTAGTTGGAACTCTAAATCAAACACGGTTTGTGCTAGCTCTTTGAAACTTGGCACAATAATGTAGTTCCAAGTTCTATCGCTATGGTTTGTGTGCTATTGAAGTAGCCCCAAGCAGAGACTGACGAGAATCCCTTTCATTGAAAGGGGTTGCCAAGCTTCCAAAAAACTACGAGTTTCCTGAAATCTCAGCAAACATTTTTTCACCCAATCTTGATGATACTTGCAGGTAGTGATCAGTACACGAATCTCACTTGGCTCACTAAATTTCGTTCTTCTAGGTTAAACCGTTCCTTTGCAGTAACTGTTTTCATGTTTAGGTTTCACTCTGTTTTCTCCTATATGGATACATGTAGTTGGAACTCTAAATCAAACACGGTTTGTGCTAGCTCTTTGAAACTTGGCACAATAATGTAGTTCCAAGTTCTATCGCTATGGTTTGTGTGCTATTGAAGTAGCCCCAAGCAGAGACTGACGAGAATCCCTTTCATTGAAAGGGGTTGCCAAGCTTCCAAAAAACTACGAGTTTCCTGAAATCTCAGCAAACATTTTTTCACCCAATCTTGATGATACTTGCAGGTAGTGATCAGTACACGAATCTCACTTGGCTCACTAAATTTCGTTCTTCTAGGTTAAACCGTTCCTTTGCAGTAACCATTTTCATGTTTAGGTTTCACTCTGTTTTCTCCTATATGGATACATGTAGTTCGAACTCTAAATCAAACACGGTTTGTGCTAGCTCTTTGAAACTTGGCACAATAATGTAGTTCCAAGTTCTATCGCTATGGTTTGTGTGCTATTGAAGTAGCCCCAAGCAGAGACTGACGAGAATCCCTTTCATTGAAACGGGTTGCCAAGCTTCCAAAAAACTACGAGTTTCCTGAAATCTCAGCAAACAATTTTTCACCCAATCTTGATGATACTTGCAGGTAGTGATCAGTACACGAATACCACTTGGCTCACTAAATATCGTTCTTCTAGGTTAAAACGTTCCTTTGCAGTAACCGTTTTCAAGTATAGGTTTCACTCTGTTTTCTCCTATATGGATACATGTAGTTGGAACTCTAAATCAAACACGCTTTGTGCTAGCTCTTTGAAACTTGGCACAATAATGTAGTTCCAAGTTCTAAAGCTATGGTTTGTGTGCTATTGAAGTAGCCCCAAGCAGAGACTGACGAGAATCCCATTCATTGAAAGGGTTTGCCAGGCTTCCAAAAAACTGTGAGTTTCCTGAAATCTCAGCAAGCATTTTTACACCCAGTCTTGATGATACTTCCATTTAATGATCAGTACACCAATCCCATTTGGCTCACCAAATTTCGTTCTTCTAGGTTAAACCGTTCCTTTGCAGTAACCGTTTTCATGTTTAGGTTTCACTCTGTTTTCTCCTATATGGATACATGTAGTTGGAACTCTAAATCAAACACGGTTTGTGCTGGCTCTTTGAAACGTGGCACAATAATGTAGTTCCAAGTTCTATCGCCATGGTTTGTGTGCTATTGAAGTAGCCCCAAGCAGAGACTGACGAGAATCCCTTTCATTGAAAGGGGTTGCCACGCTTCCAAAAAACTACAAGTTTCCTGAAATCTCAGCAAACATTTTTTCACCCAATCTTGATGATACTTCCATTTAATGATCAGTACACCTATCCACTTGACTCACCAAATTTCGTTCTTCTAGGTTAAACCGTTCCTTTGCAGTAACCGTTTTCATGTTTAGGTTTCACTCTGTTTTCTCCTATATGGATACATGTAGTTGGAACTCTAAATCAAACACGGTTTGTGCTAGCTCTTTGCAACTTGGCACAATAATGTAGTTCTAAGTTCTATCGCTATGGTTTGTGTGCTATTGAAGTAGCCCCAAGCAGAGACTGACGAGAATCCCTTTCATTGAAAGGGGTTGCCAAGCTTGCAAAAAACTACGAGTTTCCTGAAATCTCAGCAAACATTTTTTCACCCAATCTTGATAATACTTGCAGGTACTGATCAGTACACGAATCTCACTTGGCTCACCAAATTTCGTTCTTCTAGGTTAAACCGTTCCTTTGCAGTAACTGTTTTCATGTTTAGGTTTCACTCTGTTTTCTCCTATATGGATACATGTAGTTGGAACTCTAAATCAAACACGGTTTGTGCTACCTCTTTGAAACTTGGCACAATAATGTAGTTCCAAGTTCTATCGCTATGGTTTGTGTGCTATTGAAGTAGCCCCAAGCAGAGACTGACGAGAATCCCTTTCATAGAAAGGGGTTGCCAGGCTTCCAAAAAACTGCGAGTTTCCTGAAATCTCAGCAAACATTTTTTCACCCAGTCTTGATGATACTTCCATTTAATGATCAGTACACCAATCCCACTTGACTCACCAAATTTCGTTCTTCTAGGTTAAAACGTTCCTTTGTAGTAACCGTTTTCATGTTTAGGTTTCACTCTGTTTTCTCCTATATGGGTACATGTAGTTGGAACTCTAAATCAAACACGGTTTGTGCTAGCTCTTTGCAACTTGGCACAATAATGTAGTTCTAAGTTCTATCGCTATGGTTTGTGTGCTATTGAAGTAGCCCCAAGCAGAGACTGACGAGAATCCCTTTCATTGAAAGGGGTTGCCAAGCTTGCAAAAAACTACGAGTTTCCTGAAATCTCAGCAAACATTTTTTCACAAAATCTTGATAATACTTGCAGGTAGTGATCAGTACACGAATCTCACTTGGCTCACCAAATTTCGTTCTTCTAGGTTAAACCGTTCCTTTGCAGTAACTGTTTTCATGTTTAGGTTTCACTCTGTTTTCTCCTATATGGATACATGTAGTTGGAACTCTAAATCAAACACGGTTTGTGCTAGCTCTTTGAAACTTGGCACAATAATGTAGTTCCAAGTACTATCGCTATGGTTTGTGTGCTATTGAAGGATCCCCAAGCAGAGACTGACGAGAATCCCTTTCATAGAAAGGGGTTGCCAGGCTTCCAAAAAACTGCGAGTTTCCTGAAATCTCAGCAAACATTTTTTCACCCAGTCTTGTTGATACTTCCATTTAATGATCAGTACACCAATCCCACTTGGCTCACCAAATTTCGTTCTTCTACGTTAAACCGTTCCTTTGCAGTAACCGTTTTCTTTTTTAGGTTTCACTCTGTTTTCTCCTGTATGGATACATGTAGTTGGAACTCTAAATCAAACACGGTTTGTGCTAGCTCTTTGAAACTTGGCACAATAATGTAGTTTTAAGTTCTATCGCTAGGGTTTGTGTGCTATTGAAGTAGCCACAAGCAGAGACTGACGAGAATCCCTTTCATTGAAAGGGGTTGCCAAGCTTCCAAAAAACTACGAGTATCCAGAAATCTCAGCAAACATTTTTTCACCCAATCTTGATGATACTTCCATTTAATGATCAGTACACCAATCCCACTTGGCTCACCAAAATTTCGTTCTTCTAGGTTAAACCTTTCCTTTGCAGTAACCGTTTTCATGTTTAGGTTTCACTCTGTTTTCTCCTATATGGATACATGTAGTTGGAACTCTAAATCAAACACGGTTTGTGCTGGCTCTTTGAAGCGTGGCACAATAATGTAGTTCCAAGTTCTATCGCCATGGTTTGTGTGCTATTGAAGTAGCCCCAAGCAGAGACTGACGAGAATCCCTTTCATTGAAAGGGGTTGCCAAGCTTCCAAAAAACTACGAGTTTCCTGAAATCTCAGCAAACATTTTTTCACCCAATCTTGATGATACTTCCATTTAATTATCAGTACACCTATCCCACTTGATTCACCAAATTTCGTTCTTCTAGGTTAAAACGTTCCTTTGCAGTAACCGTTTTCATGTTTAGGTTTCACTCTGTTTTCTCCTATATGGATACATGTAGTTGGAACTCTAAATCAAACACGGTTTGTGCTAGCTCTTTGCAACTTGGCACAATAATGTAGTTCCAAGATCTATCGCTATGGTTTGTGTGCTATTGAAGTAGCCCCAAGCAGAGACTGACGAGAATCACTTTCATTGAAAGTGGTTGGAGGCGTCCAAAAATATGCGAGTTTCCTGAAATCTCAGCAAACATTTTTTCACCCAATCTTGATGATACTTCCATTTAATGATCAGTACACCAATCCCACTTGGCTCACCAAATTTCGTTCTTCTAGGTTAAAACGTTCCTTTGCAGTAACCGTTTTCATGTTTAGCTTTCACTCTGTTTTCTCCTATATGGATACATGTAGTTGGAACTCTAAATCAAACACGGTTTGTGCTAGCTCTTTGAAACTTGGCACAATAATGTAGTTTTCAGTTCTATCGCTAGGGTTTGTGTGCTATTGAAGTAGCCACAAGCAGAGACTGACGAGAATCCCTTTCATTGAAAGGGGTTGCCAAGCTTCCAAAAAACTACGAGTATCCAGAAATCTCAGCAAACATTTTTTCACCCAATCTTGATGATACTTCCATTTAATGATCAGTACACCAATCCCACTTGGCTCACCAAATTTCGTTCTTCTAGGTTAAACCTTTCCTTTGCAGTAACCGTTTTCATGTTTAGGTTTCACTCTGTTTTCTCCTATATGGATACATGTAGTTGGAACTCTAAATCAAACACGGTTTGTGCTGGCTCTTTGAAACATGGCACAATAATGTAGTTCCAAGTTCTATCGCCATGGTTTGTGTGCTATTGAAGTAGCCCCAAGCAGAGAATGACGAGAATCCCTTTCATTGAAAGGGTTGCCAAGCTTCCAAAAAACTACGAGTTTCCTGAAATCTCAGCAAACAATTTTTCACCCAATCTTGATGATACTTGCAGGTAGTGATCAGTACACGAATCCCACTTGGCTCACTAAATTTCGTTCTTCTAGGTTAAAACGTTCCTTTGCAGTAACTGTTTTCATGTTTAGGTTTCACTCTGTTTTCTCCTATATGGATACATGTAGTTGGAACTCTAAATCAAACACGGTTTGTGCTAGCTCTTTGAAACTTGGCACAATAATGTAGTTCCAAGTTCTATCGCTATGGTTTGTGTGCTATTGAAGTAGCCCCAAGCAGAGACTGACGAGAATCCCTTTCTTTGAAAGGGGTTGCCAAGCTTCCAAAAAACTACGAGTTTCCTGAAATCTCAGCAAACATTTTTTCACCCAATCTTGATGATACTTGCAGGTAGTGATCAATACACGAATCTCACTTGGATCACTAAATTTCGCTCTTCTAGGTTAAACCGTTCCTTTGCAGTAACCGTTTTCATGTTTAGGTTTCACTCTGTTTTCTCCTATATGGATACATGTAGTTGGAACTCTAAATCAAACACGGTTTGTGCTAGCTCTTTGAAACTTGGCACAATAATGTAGTTCCAAGTTCTATCGCTATGGTTTGTGTGCTATTGAAGTAGCCCCAAGCAGAGACTGACGAGAATCACTTTCATTGAAAGTGGTTGGAGGCTTCCAAAAAACTGCGAGTTTCCTGAAATCTCAGCAAACATTTTTTCACCCAATCTTGATGATACTTCCATATAATGATCAGTACACCAATCCCACTTGGCTCACCAAATTTCGTTCTTCTAGGTTAAAACGTTCCATTGCAGTAACCGTTTTCATGTTTAGGTTTCACTCTGTTTTCTCCTATATATATACGTGTAGTTGGAACTCTAAATCAAACACGGTTTGTGCTAGCTCTTTGAAACTTGGCACAATAATGTAGTTCCAAGTTCTGTCGCTATGATTTGTGTGCTTTTGAAGTAGCCCGAAGCAGAGACTGACGAGAATCCCTTTCATTGAAAGGGGTTGCCAAGCTTGCAAAAAACTACGAGTTTTCTGAAATCTCAGCAAACATTTTTTACCCAATCTTGATGATACTCCCATTTAATTATCAGTACATCAATCCCACTTGGCTCACCAAATTTCGTTCTTCTAGGTTTAACCGTTCCTTTGCAGTAACCGTTTTCATGTTTAGGTTTCACTCTGTTTTCTCCTATATGGATACATGTAGTTGGAATTCTACATCAAACACGGTTTGTGCTAGCTCTTTGAAACTTGGCACAATAATGTAGTTCCAAGTTCTATCGCTATGGTTTGTGTGCTATTGAAGTAGCCCCAAGCAGAGACTTACGAGAATCCCTTTCATTGAAAGGGGTTGCCAAGCTTTCAAAAAACTACGAGTTTCCTGAAATCTCAGCAAACATTTTTTCACCCAATCTTGATGATACTTCTATTTGATGATCAGTACACCAATCCCACTTGGCTCACCAAATTTCGTTCTTCTAGGTTAAACCGTTCCTTTGCAATAACCGTTTTCATGTTTAGGTTTCACTCTGTTTTCTCCTATATGCATACATGTAGTTGGAACTCTAAATCAAACACGGTTTGTGCTAGCTCTTTGAAACATGGCACAGTAATGTAGTTCCAAGTTCTATCGCTATGGTTTGTGTGCTATTGAAGTAGCCCCAAGCAGAGACTGACGAGAATCCCTTTCATAGAAAGGGGTTGCCAGGCTTCAAAAAACTGCGAGTTTCCTGAAATCTCAGCAAACATTTTTTCACCCAGTCTTGATGATACTTCCATTTAATGATGAGTACACCAATCCCACATGGCTCACCAAATTTCGTTCTTCTATTTTAAACCTTTCCTTTGCAGTAACCGTTTTCATGTTTAGGTTTCACTCTGTTTTCTCCTATATGGATACATGTAGTTGGAACTCTAAATCAAACACGGTTTGTGCTAGCTCTTTGAAACTTGGCACAATAATGTAGTTCCAAGTTCTATAGCTATGGTTTGTGTTCTACTGAAGTAGCCCCAAGCAGAGACTGACGAGAATCCCTTTCATTGAAAGGCGTTGCCAAGCTTCCAAAAAACTACGAGTTTCCTGAAATTTCAGCAAACATTTTTTCACCCAATCTTGATGATACTTCCATTTAATGATCAGGACACCAATCCCACTTGGCTCACCAAATTTCGTTCTTCTAGGTTAAACCGTTCCTTTGCAGTAACCGTTTTCTTCTTTAGAGTTCACTCTGTTTTCTCCTATATGGATACATGTAGTTGGAACTCTAAATCAAACACGGTTTGTGCTAGCTCTTTGAAACTTGGCACAATAATGTAGCTCCAAGTTCTATAGCTATGGTTTGTGTTCTATTGAAGTAGCCCCAAGCAGAGACTGACGAGAATCCCTTTCATTGAAAGGGGTTGCCAGGCTTCCAAAAAACTGCGAGTTTCCTGTAATCTCAGCAAACATTTTTTCACCCAATCTTGATGATACTTCCATTTAATGATCAGTACACCAATCCCACTTGGCTCAGCAAATTTCGTTCTTCTAGGTTAAACCGTTCCTTTGCAGTAACTGTTTTCATGTTTAGGTTTCACTCTGTTTTCTCCTATATGGATACATGTAGTTGGAACTCTAAATCAAACACGGTTTGTGCTAGCTCTTTGAAACTTGGCACAATAATGTAGTTCCAAGTTCTATCGCTATGGTTTGTGTGCTATTGTAGTTGCCCCAAGCAGAGACTGACGAGAATCACTTTCATTGAAAGTGGTTGGAGGCTTCCAAAAAACTGCGAGTTTTCTGAAATCTCAGCAAATATTTTTTCACCCAATCTTGATGATACTTCCATTTAATGATCAGTACACCAATCCCACTTGGCTCACCAAATTTCGTTCTTCTAGGTTAAAACGTTCCATTGCAGTAACCGTTTTCATGTTTAGGTTTCACTCTGTTTTCTCCTATATATATACGTGTAGTTGGAACTCTAAATCAAACACGGTTTGTGCTAGCTCTTTGAAACTTGGCACAATAATGTAGTTCCAAGTTCTGTCGCTATGATTTGTGTGCTTTTGAAGTAGCCCCAAGCAGAGACTGACGAGAATCCCTTTCATTGAAAGGGGTTATCAAGCTTCCAAAAAACTACGAGTTTTCTGAAATCTCAGCAAACATTTTTTCACGCAATCTTGATGATACTTGCAGGTAGTGATCAGTACACCAATCCCACTTGCCTCACCAAATTTCGTTCTTCTAGGTTAAACCGTTCCTTTGCAGTAACCGTTTTCATGTTTAGGTTTCACTCTGTTTTCTCCTATATGGATACATGTAGTTGGAACTCTAAATCAAACACGGTTTGTGCTAGCTCTTTGAAACTTGGCACAATAATGTAGTTCCAAGTTCTATCGCTATGGTTTGTGTGCTATTGAAGTAGCCCCAAGCAGAGACTGACGAGAATCCCTTTCATTGAAAGGGGTTGCCAAGCTTGCAAAAAACTACGAGTTTCCTGAAATCTCAGCAAACATTTTTTACCCAATCTTGATGATACTCAAATTTAATTATCAGTACATCAATCCCACTTGGCTCACCAAATTTCGTTCTTCTGGGTTTAACCGTTCCTTTGCAGTAACCGTTTTCATGTTTAGGTTTCACTCTGTTTTCTCCTATATGGATACATGTAGTTGGAATTCTACATCAAACACGGTTTGTGCTAGCTCTTTGAAACTTGGCACAATAATGTAGTTCCAAGTTCTATCGCTATGGTTTGTGTGCTATTGAAGTAGCCCCAAGCAGAGACTTACGAGAATCCCTTTCATTGAAAGGGGTTGCCAAGCTTTCAAAAAACTAGGAGTTTCCTGAAATCTCAGCAAACATTTTTTCACCCAGTCTTGATGATACTTCCATTTAATGGTCAGTACACCAATCCCACATGGCTCACCAAATTTTGTTCTTCTATTTTAAACCTTTCCTTTGCAGTAACCGTTTTCATGTTTAGGTTTCACTCTGTTTTCTCCTATATGGATACATGTAGTTGGAACTCTAAATCAAACACGGTTTGTGCTAGCTCTTTGAAACTTGGCACAATAATGTAGTTCCAAGTTTCTATCACTATGGTTTGTGTGCTATTGACGTAGCCCAAAGCAGAGACTGACGAGAATCCCTTTCATTGAAAGGCGTTGCCAAGCTTCCAAAAAACTACGAGTTTCCTGAAATTTCAGGAAACATTTTTTCACCCAATCTTGATGATACTTCCATTTAATGATCAGGACACCAAATCCACTTGGCTCACCAAATTTCGTTCTTCTAGGTTAAACCGTTCCTTTGCAGTAACCGTTTTCTTCTTTAGAGTTCACTCTGTTTTCGCCTATAGGGATACATGTAGTTGGAACTCTAAATCAAACACGGTTTGTGCTAGCTCTTTGAAACTTGGCACAACAATGTAGCTCCAAGTTCTATAGCTATGGTTTGTGTTCTATTGAAGTAGCCCCAAGCAGAGACTGACGAGAATCCCTTTCATTGAAAGGGGTTGCCAGGCTTCCAAAAACTGCGAGTTTCCTGTAATCTCAGCAAACATTTTTCACCCAATCTTGATGATACTTCCATTTAATGATCAGTACACCAATCCCACTTGGCTCACCAATTTCGTTCTTCTAGGTTAAACCGTTCCTTTGCAGTAACTGTTTTCATGTTTAGGTTTCACTCTGTTTTCTCCTATATGGATACATGTAGTTGGAACTCTAAATCAAACACGGTTTGTGCTAGCTCTTTGAAACTTGGCACAACAATGTAGTTCCAAGTTCTATCGCTATGGTTTGTGTGCTATTGAAGTAGCCCCAAGCAGAGACTGACGAGAATCACTTTCATTGAAAGTGGTTGGAGGCTTCCAAAAAACTGCGAGTTTCCTGAAATCTCAGCAAACATTTTTTCACCCAATCTTGATGATACTTCCATTTAATGATCAGTACACCAATCCCACTTGGCTCACCAAATTTCGTTCTTCTAGGTTAAAACGTTCCATTGCAGTAACCGTTTTCATGTTTAGGTTTCACTCTGTTTTCTCCTATATATATACGTGTAGTTGGAACTCTAAATCAAACACGGTTTGTGCTAGCTCTTTGAAACTTGGCACAATAATGTAGTTCCAAGTTCTGTCGCTATGATTTGTGTGCTTTTGAAGTAGCCCCAAGCAGAGACTGACGAGAATCCCTATCATTGAAAGGGGTTATCAAGCTTCCAAAAAACTACGAGTTTTCTGAAATCTCAGCAAACATTTTTTCACCCAATCTTGATGATACTTGCAGGTAGTGATCAGTACACCAATCCCACTTGCCTCACCAAATTTCGTTCTTCTAGGTTAAACCGTTCCTTTGCAGTAACCGTTTTCATGTTTAGGTTTCACTCTGTTTTCTCCTATATGGATACATGTAGTTGGAACTCTAAATCAAACACGGTTTGTGCTAGCTCTTTGAAACTTGGCACAATAATGTAGTTCCAAGTTCTCTCGCTATGGTTGTGTGCTATTGAAGTAGACCCAAGCAGAGACTGACGAGAATCCCTTTCATTGAAAGGGGTTGCCAAGCTTCCAAAAAACTACAAGTTTCCTGAAATCTCAGCAAACAATTTTTCACCCAATCTTGATGATACTTGCAGGTAGTGATCAGTACACGAATCCCACTTGGCTCACTAAATTTCGTTCTTCTAGGTTAAAACGTTCCTTTGCAGTAACCGTTTTCATGTTTAGGTTTCACTCTGTTTTCTCCTATATGGATACATGTAGTTGGAACTCTAAATCATACACGGTTTGTGCTAGCTCTTTCAAACTTGGCACAATAATGTAGTTCCAAGTTCTATCGCTATGGTTTGTGTGCTATTGAAGTAGCCCCAAGCAGAGACTTACGAGAATCCCTTTCATTGAAAGGGGTTGCCAAGCTTCCAAAAAACTGCGAGTTTCCTGAAATCTCAGCAAACATTTTTTCACCCAATCTTGATGATACTTGCAGGTAGTGATCAGTACACGAATTCCACTTGGCTCACCAAATTTCGTTCTTCTAGGTTAAACCATTCCTTTGCAGTAACCGTTTTCATGTTTAGGTTTCACTCTGTTTTCTCCTATATGGATACATGTAGTTGGAACTCTAAATCAAACACGGTTTGTGCTAGCTCTTTGAAACTTGGCACAATAATGTAGTTCCAAGTTCTATCGCTATGGTTTGTGTGCTATTGAAGTAGCCCCAAGCAGAGACTGACGAGAATCCCTTTCATTGAAAGGGGTTGCCAAGCTTCCAAAAAACTACGAGTTTCCTGAAATCTCAGCAAACATTTTTTCACCCAATCTTGATGATACTTGCAGGTAGTGATCAGTACACGAATCTCACTTGGCTCACTAAATTTCGTTCTTCTAGGTTAAACCGTTCCTTTGCAGTAACCATTTTCATGTTTAGGTTTCACTCTGTTTTCTCCTATATGGATACATGTAGTTCGAACTCTAAATCAAACACGGTTTGTGCTAGCTCTTTGAAACTTGGCACAATAATGTAGTTCCAAGTTCTATCGCTATGGTTTGTGTGCTATTGAAGTAGCCCCAAGCAGAGACTGACGAGAATCCCTTTCATTGAAACGGGTTGCCAAGCTTCCAAAAAACTACGAGTTTCCTGAAATCTCAGCAAACAATTTTTCACCCAATCTTGATGATACTTGCAGGTAGTGATCAGTACACGAATACCACTTGGCTCACTAAATATCGTTCTTCTAGGTTAAAACGTTCCTTTGCAGTAACGTTTTCAAGTATAGGTTTCACTCTGTTTTCTCCTATATGGATACATGTAGTTGGAACTCTAAATCAAACACGCTTTGTGCTAGCTCTTTGAAACTTGGCACAATAATGTAGTTCCAAGTTCTAAAGCTATGGTTTGTGTGCTATTGAAGTAGCCCCAAGCAGAGACTGACGAGAATCCCTTTCATTGAAAGGGTTTGCCAGGCTTCCAAAAAACTGCGAGTTTCCTGAAATCTCAGCAAACATTTTTTCACCCAATCTTGATGATACTTCCATTTAATGATCAGTACACCTATCCACTTGACTCACCAAATTTCGTTCTTCTAGGTTAAACCGTTCCTTTGCAGTAACCGTTTTCATGTTTAGGTTTTACTCTGTTTTCTCCTATATTGATACATGTAGTTGGAACTCTAAATCAAACACGGTTTGTGCTAGCTCTTTTAAACTTGGCACAATAATGTAGTTCCAAGATCTCCCGCTATGGTTTGTGTGCTATTGAAGTAGCCCCAAACAGAGACTCACGAGAATCCCTTTCATTGAAAGGGGTTGCCAAGCTTCCAAAAACTACGAGTTTCCTGAAATCTCAGCAAACATTTTTTCAACCAATCTTGATGATACTTGCAGGTAGTGATCAGTACACGAATCTCACTTGGCTCACTAAATTTCGTTCTTCTAGGTTAAACCGTTCCTTTGCAGTAACTGTTTTCATGTTTAGGTTTCACTCTGTTTTCTCCTATATGGATACATGTAGTTGGAACTCTAAATCAAACACGGTTTGTGCTAGCTCTTTGAAACTTGGCACAATAATGTAGTTCCAAGTTCTATCGCTATGGTTTGTGTGCTATTGAAGTAGCCCCAAGCAGAGACTGACGAGAATCCCTTTCATTGAAAGGGGTTGCCAAGCTTCCAAAAAACTACGAGTTTCCTGAAATCTCAGCAAACATTTTTTCACCCAATCTTGATGATACTTGCAGGTAGTGATCAGTACACGAATCTCACTTGGCTCACTAAATTTCGTACTTCTAGGTTAAACCGTTCCTTTGCAGTAACTGTTTTCATGTTTAGGTTTCACTCTGTTTTCTCCTATATGGATACATGTAGTTGGAAATCTAAATCAAACACGGTTTGTGCTAGCTCTTTGAAACTTGGCACAATAATGTAGTTCCAAGTTCTATCGCTATGGTTTGTGTGCTATTGAAGTAGCCCCAAGCAGAGACTGACGAGAATCCCTTTCATTGAAAGGGGTTGCCAAGCTTCCAAAAAACTACGAGTTTCCTGAAATCTCAGCAAACATTTTCTCACCCAATCTTGATGATACTTGCAGGTAGTGATCAGTACACCAATCTCACTTGGCTCACTAAATTTCGTTCTTCTAGGTTAAACCGTTCCTTTGCAGTAACCATTTTCATGTTTAGGTTTCACTCTGTTTTCTCCTATATGGATACATGTAGTTGGAACTCTAAATCAAACACGGTTTGTGCTAGCTCTTTGAAACTTGGCACAATAATGTAGTTCCAAGTTCTATCGCTATGGTTTGTGTGCTATTGAAGTAGCCCCAAGCAGAGACTGACGAGAATCCCTTTTATTGAAACGGGTTGCCAAGCTTCCAAAAAACTACGAGTTTCCTGAAATCTCAGCAAACAATTTTTCACCCAATCTTGATGATACTTGCAGGTAGTGATCAGTACACGAATACCACTTGGCTCACTAAATATCGTTCTTCTATGTTAAAACGTTCCTTTGCAGTAACCGTTTTCAAGTATAGGTTTCACTCTGTTTTCTCCTATATGGATACATGTATTTGGAACTCTAAATCAAACACGCTTTGTGCTAGCTCTTTGAAACTTGGCACAATAATGTAGTTCCAAGTTCTAAAGCTATGGTTTGTGTGCTATTGAAGTAGCCCCAAGCAGAGACTGACGAGAATCCCTTTCATTGAAAGGGTTTGCCAGGCTTCCAAAAAACTGCGAGTTTCCTGAAATCTCAGCAAACATTTTTACACCCAGTCTTGATGATACTTCCATTTAATGATCAGTACACCAATCCACTTGACTCACCAAATTTCGTTCTTCTAGGTTAAACCGTTCCTTTGCAGTAACCGTTTTCATGTTTAGGTTTCACTCTGTTTTCTCCTATATGGATACATGTAGTTGGAACTCTAAATCAAACACGGTTTGTGCTGGCTCTTTGAAACGTGGCACAATAATGTAGTTCCAAGTTCTATCGCCATGGTTTGTGTGCTATTGAAGTAGCCCCAAGCAGAGACTGACGAGAATCCCTTTCATTGAAAGGGGTTGCCAGGCTTCCAAAAAACTGCGAGTTTCCTGAAATCTCAGCAAACATTTTTTCACCCAGTCTTGATGATACTTCCATTTAATGATCAGTACACCAATCCCACTTGGATCACCAAATTTCGTTCTTCAAGTTAAACCGTTCCTTTGCAGTAACCGTTTTCATGTTTAGGTTTCACTCTGTTTTCTCCTATATGGATACATGTAGTTGGAACTCTAAATCAAACACGGTTTGTGCTAGCTCTTTGAAACTTGGCACAATAATGTAGTTTTAAGTTCTATCGCTAGTGTTTGTGTGCTATTGAAGTAGCCACAAGCAGAGACTGACGAGAATCCCTTTCATTGAAAGGGGTTGCCAAGCTTCCAAAAAATTACGAGTATCCAGAAATCTCAGCAAACATTTTTTCACCCAATCTTGATGATACTTCCATTAATGATCAGTACACCAATCCCATTTGGCTCACCAAATTTCGTTCTTCTAGGTTAAACCTTTCCTTTGCAGTAACCGTTTTCATGTTTAGGTTTCACTCTGTTTTCTCCTATATGGATACATGTAGTTGGAACTCTAAATCAAACACGGTTTGTGCTGGCTCTTTGAAACGTGGCACAATAATGTAGTTCCAAGTTCTATCGCCATGGTTTGTGTGCTATTGAAGTAGCCCCAAGCAGAGACTGACGAGAATCCCTTTCATTGAAAGGGGTTGCCAAGCTTCAAAAAAACTACGAGTTTCCTGAAATCTCAGCAAACATTTTTTCACCCAATCTTGATGATACTTCCATTTAATGATCAGTACACCTATCCCACTTGATTCACCAAATTTCGTTCTTCTAGGTTAAAACGTTCCTTTGCAGTAACCGTTTTCATGTTTAGGTTTCACTCTGTTTTCTCCTATATGGATACATGTAGTTGGAACTCTAAATCAAACACGGTTTGTGCTAGCTCTTTGCAACTTGGCACAATAATGTAGTTCTAAGTTCTATCGCTATGGTTTGTGTGCTATTGAAGTAGCCCCAAGCAGAGACTGACGAGAATCCCTTTGATTGAAAGGGGTTGCCAAGCTTCCAAAAAACTACGAGTTTCCTGAAATCTCAGCAAATATTTTTTCACCCAATCTTGATGATACTTGCAGGTAGTGATCAGTATACGAATCTCACTTGGCTCACTAAATTCCGTTCTTCTAGGTTAAACCGTTCCTTTGCAGTAACCGTTTTCATGTTTAGGTTTCACTCTGTTTTCTCCTATATGGATACATGTAGTTGGAACTCTAAATCAAACACGGTTTGTGCTAGCTCTTTGAAACTTGGCACAATAATGTAGTTCCAAGTTCTATCGCTATGGTTTGTGTGCTATTGAAGTAGCCCCAAGCAGAGACTGACGAGAATCCCTTTCATTGAAAGGGATTGCCAAGCTTCCAAAAAACTACGAGTTTCCTGAAATCTCAGCAAACAATTTTTCACCCAATCTTGATGATACTTGCAGGTAGTGATCAGTACACGAATCCCACTTGGCTCACTAAATTTCGTTCTTCTAGGTTAAAAAGTTCCTTTGCAGTAACCGTTTTCATTTTTAGGTTTCACTCTGTTTTCTCCTATATAGATACATATATTTGGAACTCTAAATCAAACACGGTTTGTGCTAGCTCTTTGAAACTTGGCACAATAATGTAGTTCCAAGTTCTATCGCTATGGTTTGTGTGCTATTGAAGTAGCCCCAAGCAGAGACTGACGAGAATCCCTTTCATTGAAAGGGGTTGCCAAGCTTCCAAAAAACTACGAGTTTCCTGAAATTTCAGCAAACAGTTTTTCACCCAGTCTTATGATACTTCCATTTAATGATCAGGACACCAATCCCACTTGGCTCACCAAATTTCGTTCTTCTAGGTTAAACCGTTCCTTTGCAGTAACCGTTTTCTTCTTTAGATTTCACTCTGTTTTCTCCTATATGGATACATGTAGTTGGAACTCTAAATCAAACACGGTTTGTGCTAGCTCTTTGAAACTTGGAACAATAATGTAGTTCCAAGTTCTATCGCTATGGTTTGTGTGCTATTGAAGTAGCCCCAACTAGAGACTGACGAGAATCCCTTTCATTGAAAGGGGTTGCCAAGCTTCCAAAAAACTGCGAGTTTCCTGAAATCTCAGCAAATATTTTTTCACCCAATATTGATGATACTTCTATTTAATGATCAGTACACCAATCCCACTTGGCTCACCAAATTTCGTTATTCTAGATTAAACCGTTCCTTTGCAGTAACTGTTTTCATGTTTAGGTTTCACTCTGTTTTCTCCTATATGGATACATGTAGTTGGAACTCTAAATCAAACACGGTTTGTGCTAGCTCTTTGAAACTTGGCACAATAATGTAGTTCCAAGTTCTATCGCCATGGTTTGTGTGCTATTGAAGTAGCCCCAAGCAGAGACTGACGAGAATCCCTTTCATTGAAAGGGGTTGCCAAGCTTCCAAAAAACTACGAGTTTCCTGAAATCTCAGCAAACATTTTTTCACCCAATTTGATGATACTTCTATTTAATGATCAGTACACCAATCCCACTTGGCTCACCAAATTTCGTTCTTCTAGGTTAAACCGTTCCTTTGCAATAACCGTTTTCATGTTTCGGTTTCACACTGTTTTCTCCTATATGGATACATGTTTTTGGAACTCTAAATCAAACACGGTTTGTGCTACCTCTTTGATACTTGGCACAATAATGTAGTTCCAAGTTCTATCGGTATGGTTTGTGTGCTATTGAAGGACCCCCAAGCAGAGACTGACGAGAATCCCTTTCATAGAAAGTGGTTTCCAGGCTTCCAAAAAAGCTGCGAGTTTCCTGAAATCTCAGCAAACATTTTTTCACCCAGTCTTGATGATACTTCCATTTAATGATCAGTACACCAATCCCACTTGGCTCACCAAATTTCGTTCTTCTAGGTTAAACCGTTCCTTTCCAGTAACCGTTTTCATGTTTAGGTTTCACTCTGTTTTCTCCTATATGGATACATGTAGTTGGAACTCTAAATCAAACACGGTTTGTGCTACCTCTTTGAAACTTGGCACAATAATGTAGTTTTAAGTTCTATCGCTAGGGTTTGTGTGCTATTGAAGTAGCCACAAGCAGAGACTGACGAGAATCCCTTTCATTGAAAGGGGTTGCCAAGCTTCCAAAAAACTACGAGTTTCCTGAAATCTCAGCAAACATTTTTTCACCCAATCTTGATGATACTTCTATTTAATGATCAGTACACCAATCCCATTTGGCTCACCAAATTTCGTTCTTCTAGGTTAAACCGTTCCTTTGCAATAACCGTTTTCATGTTTAGGTTTCACTCTGTTTTCACCTATATGGATACATGTAGTTGGAACTCTAAATCAAACACGGTTTGTGCTAGCTCTTTGAAACTTGGCACAGTAATGTAGTTTTAAGTTCTATCGCTAGGGTTTGTGTGCTATTGAAGTAGCCCCAAGCAGAGACTGACGAGAATCCCTTTCATTGAAAGGGGTTGCCAAGCTTGCAAAAAACGACGAGTTTCCTGAACTCTCAGCAAACATTTTTTCACCCAATCTTGATAATACTTGCAGGTAGTGATCAGTACACGAATCTCACTTGGCTCACCAAATTTCGTTCTTCTAGGTTAAACCGTTCCTTTGCAGTAACTGTTTTCATGTTTAGGTTTCACTCTGTTTTCTCCTATATGGATACATGTAGTTGGAACTCTAAATCAAACACGGTTTGTGCTAGCTCTTTGAAACTTGGCACAATAATGTAGTTCCAAGTTCTATCGCTATGGTTTGTGTGCTATTGAAGTAGCCCCAAGCAGAGACTGACGAGAATCCCTTTCATTGAAAGGGGTTGCCAAGCTTCCAAAAAACTACGAGTTTCCTGAAATCTCAGCAAACATTTTTTCACCCAATCTTGATGATACTTGCAGGTAGTGATCAGTACACGAATCTCACTTGGCTCACTAAATTTCGTTCTTCTAGGTTAAACCGTTCCTTTGCAGTAACCGTTTTCATGTTTAGGTTTCACTCTGTTTTCTCCTATATGGATACATGTAGTTGGAACTCTAAATCAAACACGGTTTGTGCTGGCTCTTTGAAACGTGGCACAATAATGTATTTCCAAGTTCTATCGCCATGGTTTGTGTGCTATTGAAGTAGCCCCAAGCAGAGACGCACGAGAATCCCTTTCATTGAAAGGGGTTGCCAAGCTTCCAGAAAACTACGAGTTTCCAGAAATCTCAGCAAAAGTTTTTTCACCCAATCTTGATGATACTTCCATTTAATGATCAGTACACCAATCCCACTTGACTCACCAAATTTCGTTGTTCTAGGTTAAAACGTTCCTTTGCAGCAACCGTATTCATGTTTAGGTTTCACTCTGTTTTCTCCTATATAGATACGTGTAGTTGGAACTCTAAATCAAACACGGTTTGTGCTAGCTCTTTGAAACATGGCACAATAATGTAGTTCCAAGTTCTATCGCTATGGTTTGTGTGCTATTGAAATAGCCCCAAGCAGAGACTGACGAGAATCCCTTTCATTGAAAGGGGTTGCCAAGCTTCCAAAAAACTGCGAGTTTCCTGAAATCTCAGCAAACATTTTTTCACCCAATCTTGATAATACTTGCAGGTAGTGATCAGTACACGAATCTCACTTGGCTCACCAAATTTCGTTCTTCTAGGTTAAACCGTTCCTTTGCAGTAACTGTTTTCATGTTTAGGTTTCACTCTGTTTTCTCCTATATGGATACATGTAGTTGGATCTCTAAATCAAACACGGTTTGTGCTAGCTCTTTGAAACTTGGCACAATAATGTAGTTCCACGTTCTATAGCTATGGTTTGTGTGCTATTGAAGTAGCCCCAAGCAGAGACTGACGAGAATCCCTTTCATTGAAAGGGGTTGCCAAGCTTCCAAAAAACTACGAGTTTCCTGAAATCTCAGCAAACATTTTTTCACCCAATCTTGATGATACTTCCATTTAATGATCAGTACACCAATCCCACTTGGCTCACCAAATTTTGTTCTTCTAGGTTAAACCGTTCCTTTGCAGTAACTGTTTTCATCTTTAGATTTCACTCAGTTTTCTCCTATATGGATACATGTAGTTGGAACTCTAAATCAAACACGGTTTGTGCTAGCTCTTTGAAACTTGGCACAATAATGTAGTTCCAGTTCTATCGCTATGGTTTGTGTGCTATTGAAGTAGCCCCAAACAGAGACTGACGAGAATCACTTTCATTGAAAGTGGTTGGAGGCTTCCAAAAAACTGCGAGTTTCCTGAAATCTCAGCAAACATTTTTTCACCCAATCTTGATGATACTTCCATTTAATGATCAGTACACCAATCCCACTTGGCTCACCAAATTTCGTTCTTCTAGGTTAAAACGTTCCATTGCAGTAACCGTTTTCATGTTTAGGTTTCACTCTGTTTTCTCCTATATGGATACATGTAGTTGGAACTCTAAATCAAACACGGTTTGTGCTAGCTCTTTGAAACTTGGCACAATAATGTAGTTTTAAGTTCTATCGCTAGGGTTTGTGTGCTATTGAAGTAGCCACAAGCAGAGACTGACGAGAATCCCTTTCATTGAAAGGGGTTGCCAAGCTTCCAAAAAACTACGAGTTTCCAGAAATCTCAGCAAACATTTTTTCACCCAATGTTGATGATACTTCCATTTAATGATCAGTACACCAATCCCACTTGGCTCACCAAATTTCGTTCTTATATTTTAAACCTTTCCTTTGCAGTAACCGTTTTCATGTTTAGGTTTCACTCTGTTTTCTCCTATATGGATACATGTAGTTGGAACTCTAAATCAAACACGGTTTGTGCTAGCTCTTTGAAACTTGGCACAATAATGTAGTTCCAAGTTCTATCACTATGGTTTGTGTGCTAATGACGTAGCCCAAAGCAGAGACTGACGAGAATCCCTTTCATTGAAAGGGGTTGCCAAGCTTCCAAAAAACTACGAGTTTCCTGAAATTTCAGCAAACATTTTTTCACCCAATCTTGATGATACTTCCATTTAATGATCAGGACACCAATCCCACATGGCTCACCAAATTTCGTTCTTCTAGGTTAAACCGTTCCTTTGCAGTAACCGTTTTCTTCTTTAGAGTTCACTCTGTTTTCTCCTACATGGATACATGTAGTTGGAACTCTAAATCAAACACGGTTTGTGCTAGCTCTTTGAAACTTGGCACAATAATGTAGTTCCAAGTTCTATAGCTATTGTTTGTGTTCTATTGAAGTAGCCCCAAGCAGAGACTGACGAGAATCCCTTTCATTGAAAGGGGTTGCCAGGCTCCCAAAAATCTGCGAGTTTCCTGTAATCTCAGCAAACATTTTTTCACCCAATCTTGATGATACTTCCATTTCATGATCAGTACACCAATCCCACTTGGCTCACCAAATTTCGTTATTCTAGGTTAAACCGTTCCTTTGCAGTAACCGTTTTCATGTTTAGGTTTCTCTCTGTTTTCTCCTATATGGATACATGTAGTTGGAACTCTAAATCAAACACGGTTTGTGCTAGCTCTTTGAAACTTGGCACAATAATGTAGTTCCAAGTTCTATCGCTATGGTTTGTGTTCTATTGAAGTAGCCCCAAGCAGAGACTGACGAGAATCCCTTTCATTGAAAGGGGTTGCCAAGCTTCCAAAAAACTACGAGTTTCCTGAAATCTCAGCAAACATTTTTTCACCCAATCTTGATGATACTTCTATTTAATGATCAGTACACGAATCCCACTTGGCTCACCAAATTTCGTTCTTCTAGGTTAAACCGTTCCTTTGCAATAACCGTTTTCATGTTTAGGTTTCACTCTGTTTTCTCCTATATGGATACATGTAGTTGGAACTCTAAATCAAACACGGTTTGTGCTACATCTTTGAAACTTGGCACAATAATGTAGTTCCAAGTTCTATCGCTATGGTTTGTGTGCTATTGAAGTAGCCCCAAGCAGAGACTGACGAGAATCACTTTCATTGAAAGGGGTTGCCAAGGTTCCAAAAAACTACGAGTTTCCAGAAATCTCAACAAACATTTTTTCACAAAGTCTTGATTATACTTTCATTTAATGATCAGTACACCAATCCCACTTGGCTCACCAAATTTCGTTCTTCTAGGTTAAACCTTTCCTTTGCAGTAACCGTTTTCATGTTTAGGTTTCACTCTGTTTTCTCCTATATGGATACATGTAGTTGGAACTCTAAATCAAACACGGTTTGTGCTAGCTCTTTGAAACTTGGCACAATAATGTAGTTCCAAGTTCTATCGCTATGGTTTGTGTGCTATTGAAGTAGCCCAAAGCAGAGACTGACGAGAATCCCTTTCATTGAAAGGGGTTGCCAAGCTTCCAAAAAACTACGAGTTTCCTGAAATTTCAGCAAACATTTTTTCACCCAATCTTGATGATACTTCCATTTAATGATCAGTACACCAATCCCACTTGGCTCACCAAATTTCGTTCTTCTAGGTTAAACCGTTCCTTTGCAGTAACCGTTTTCTTGTTTAGATTTCACTCTGTTTTCTCCTATATGGATACATGTAGTTGGAACTCTAAATCAAACACGATTTGTGCTAGCTCCTTGAAACTTGGCACAATAATGTAGTTCCAAGTTCTATAGCTATGGTTTGTGTTCTATTGAAGTAGCCCCAAGCAGAGACTGACAAGAATCCCTTTCATTGAAAGGGGTTGCCAAGCTTCCAAAAAACTACGAGTTTCCTGAAATTTCAGCAAACATTTTTTCACCCAATCCTGATGATACTTCCATTTAATGATCAGGACACCAATCCCACTTGGCTCACCAAATTTCGTTCTTCTAGGTTAAACCGTTCCTTTGCAGTAACCGTTTTCTTGTTTAGATTTCACTCTGTTTTCTCCTATATGGATACATGTAGTTGGAACTCTAAATCAAACACGGTTTGTGCTAGCTCTTTGAAACTTGGCACAATAATGTATTTCCAAGTTCTATAGCTATGGTTTGTGTTCTATTGAAGTAGCCCCAAGCAGAGACTGACGAGAATCCCTTTCATTGAAAGGGGTTGCCAGGCTTCCAAAAAACTGCGAGTTTCCTGTAATCTCAGCAAACATTTTTTCACCCAATCTTGATGATACTTCAATTTAAAGATCAGTACACCAATCCCACTTGGCTCACCAAATTTCTTTCTTCTAGGTTAAACCGTTCCTTTGCAGTAACTGTTTTCATGTTTAGGTTTCACTCTGTTTTCTCCTATATTGATACATGTAGTTGGAACTCTAAATCAAACACGGTTTGTGCTAGCTCTTTGAAACTTGGCCCAATAATGTAGTTCCAAGTTCTGTCGCTATGATTTGTGTGCTTTTGAAGTAGCCCCAAGCAGAGACTGAGGAGGATCCCTTTCATTGAAAGGGGTTATCAAGCTTCCAAAAAACTACGAATTTCCTGAAATCTCAGCAAACATTTTTTCACCCAATCTTGATGATACTTGCAGGTAGTCAGTACACGAATCCCACTTGGCTCACCAAATTTCGTTCTTCTAGGTTAAACCGTTCCTTTGCAGTAACCGTTTTCTTGTTTAGATTTCACTCTGTTTTCTCCTATATGGATACATGTAGTTGGAACTCTAAATCAAACACGGTTTGTGCTAGCTCTTTGCAACTTGGCACAATAATGTAGTTCCAAGTTCTATAGCTATGGTTTGTGTTCTATTTAAGTAGCCCCAAGCAGAGAATGACGAGAATCCCTTTCATTGAAAGGGGTTGCCAGGCTTCCAAAAAACTGCGAGTTTCCTGTAATCTCAGCAAATATTTTTTCACCCAGTCTTGATGATACTTCCATTTACTGATCAGTACACCAATCCCACTTGGCTCACCAAATTTCGTTCTTCTACGTTAAACCGTTCCTTTGCAGTAACTGTTTTCATGTTTAGGTTTCACTCTGTTTTCTCCTATATGGATACATGTAGTTGGAACTCTAAATCAAACACGGTTTGTGCTAGCTCTTTGAAACTTGGCACAATAGTGTAGTTCCAAGTTCTATCGCTATGGTTTGTGTGCTATTGAAGTAGCCCCAAGCAGAGACTGACGAGAATCATTCTCATTGAAAGTGGTTGCAGGCTTCCAAAAAACTGCGAGTTTCCTGAAATCTCAGCAAACATTTTTTCACCCAATCTTGATGATACTTCCATTTAATGATCAGTACACCAATCCCACTTGGCTCACCAAATTTCGTTCTTCTAGGTTAAAACGTTCCTTTGCAGTAACCGTTTTCATGGTTAGGTTTCACTCTGTTTTCTCATATATAGATACGTGTAGTTGGAACTCTAAATCAAACACGGTTTGTGCTAGCTCTTTGAAACTTGGCACAATAATATAGTTCCGAGTTCTATCGCTATGGTTTGTGTGCTATTGAAGTAGCCACAAGCAGAGACGGACGGGAATCCCTTTCATTGAAAGGGGTTGCCAAGCTTCCAAAAAACTACGAGTTTCCTGAAATTTCAGCAAACATTTTTTTCACCCAATCCTGATGATACTTCCATTTAATGATCAGGACACCAATCCCACTTGGCTCACCAAATTTCGTTCTTCTACGTTAAACCGTTCCTTTGCAGTAACCGTTTTCTTGTTTAGATTTCACTCTGTTTTCTCCTATATGGATACATGTAGTTGGAACTCTAAATCAAACACGGTTTGTGCTAGCTCTTTGAAACTTGGCACAATAATGTAGTTCCAAGTTCTATAGCTATGGTTTGTGTTCTATTGAAGTCGCCCCAAGCAGAGACTGACGAGAATCCCTTTCATTGAAAGGGGTTGCCAGGCTTCCAAAAAACTGCGAGTTTCCTGTAATCTCAGCAAACATTTTTTCACCCAATCTTGATGATACTTCAATTTAATGATCAGTACACCAATCCCACTTGGCTCACCAAATTTCGTTCTTCTAGGTTAAACCATTCCTTTGCAGCAACTGTTTTCATGTTTAGGTTTCACTCTGTTTTCTCCTATATGGATACATGTAGTTGGAACTCTAAATCAAACACGGTTTGTGCTAGCTCTTTGAAACTTGGCCCAATAATGTAGTTCCAAGTTCTGTCGCTATGATTTGTGTGCTTTTGAAGTAGCCCCAAGCAGAGACTGAGGAGAATTCCTTTCATTGAAAGGGGTTATCAAGCTTCCAAAAAACTACGAGTTTCCTGAAATCTCAGCAAACATTTTTTCACCCAATCTTGATGATACTTGCAGGTAGTCAGTACACGAATCCCACTTGGCTCACCAAATTTCGTTCTTCTAGGTTAAACTGTTCCTTTGCAGTAACCGTTTTCATGTTTAGGTTTCACTCTGTTTTCTCCTATATGGATACATGTAGTTGGAACTCTAAATCAAATACGGTTTGTGCTAGCTCTTTGAAACTTGGCACAATAATGTAGTTCCAAGTTCTATCGCTATGGTTTGTGTGCTATTGAAGTAGCCCCAAGCAGAGACTGACGAGAATCCCTTTCATTGAAGAGGTTGTCAAGCTTCCAAAAAACTACGAGTTTCCTGAAATCTCAGCAAACAATTTTTCACCCAATCTTGATGATACTTGCAGTTAGTGATCAGTACACGAATCCCACTTGGCTAACTAAATTTCGTTCTTCTAGGTTAAAACGTTCCTTTGCAGTAACCGTTTTCATGTTTAGGTTTCACTCTGTTTTCTCCTATATGGATACATGTAGTTGGAACTCTAAATCAAACACGGTTTGTGCTAGCTCTTTCAAACTTGGCACAATAATGTAGTTCCAAGTTCTATCGCTATGGTTTGTGTGCTATTGAAGTAGCCCATAGCAGAGACTGACGAGAATCCCTTTCATTGAAAGGGGTTGCCAAGCTTCCAAAAAACTATGAGTTTCCTGAAATTTCAGCAAACATTTTTCACCCAATCCTGATGATACTTCCATTTAATGATCAGTACACCAATCCCACTTGGCTCACCAAATTTCCTTCTTCTAGGTTAAACCGTTCCTTTGCAGTAACCGTTTTCTTGTTTAGATTTCACTGTTTTCTCCTATATGGATACATGTAGTTGGAACTCTAAATCAAACACGGTTTGTGCTAGCTCTTTGAAACTTGGCACAATAATGTAGTTCCAAGTTCTATAGCTATGGTTTGTGTTCTATTGAAGTAGCCCCAAGCAGAGACTGACGAGAATCCCTTTCATTGAAAGGGGTTGCCAGGCTTCCAAAAAACTGCGAGTTTCCTGTAATCTCAGCAAACATTTTTTCACCCAATCTTGATGATACTTCCATTTAATGATCAGTACACCAATCCCACTTGGCTCACCAAATTTCGTTCTTCTAGGTTAAACCGTTCCTTTGCAGTAACTGTTTTCATGTTTAGGTTTCACTCTGTTTTCTCCTATATGGATACATGTAGTTTGAACTCTAAATCAAACACGGTTTGTGCTAGCTCTTTGAAACTTGGCACAACAATGTAGTTCCAAGTTCTATCGCTATGGTTTGTGTGCTATTGAAGTAGCCCCAAGCAGAGACTGACGAGAATCACTTTCATTGAAAGTGGTTGGAGGCTTCCAAAAAACTGCGAGTTTCCTGAAATCTCAGCAAACATTTTTTCACCCAATCTTGATGATACTTCCATTTAATGATCAGTACACCAATCCCACTTGGCTCACCAAATTTCGTTCTTCTAGGTTAAAACGTTCCATTGCAGTAACCGTTTTCATGTTTAGGTTTCACTCTGTTTTCTCCTATATGGATACATGTATTTGGTACTCTAAATCAAATACGGTTTGAGCTAGCTCTTTGAAACTTGGCACAATAATGTAGTTCCAAGTTCTATCGCTATGGTTTGTGTGCTATTGAAGTATCCCCAAGCAGAGACTGACGAGAATCCCTTTCATTGAAAGGGGTTGCCAAGCTTCCAAAAAACTACGAGTTTCCTGAAATCTCAGCAAAACAATTTTTCACCCAATCTTGATGATACCTGCAGGTCGTGATCAGTACACGAATCCCACTTGGCTCACTAAATTTCGTTCTTCTAGGTTAAAACGTTCCTTTGCAGTAACCGTTTTCATGTTTAGGTTTCACTCTGTTTTCTCCTATATGGATACATGTAGTTGGAACTCTAAATCAAACACGGTTTGTGCTAGCTCTTTCAAACTTGGCACAATAATGTAGTTCCAAGTTCTATCGCTATGGTTTGTGTGCTATTGAAGTAGCCCAAAGCAGAGACTGACGAGAATCCCTTTCATTGAAAGGGGTTGCCAAGCTTCCAAATAACTACGAGTTTCCTGAAATTTCAGCAAACATTTTTTCACCCAATCTTGATGATACTTCCATTTAATGATCAGGACACCAATCCCACTTGGCTCACCAAATTTCGTTCTTCTAGGTTAAACCGTTCCTTTGCAGTAACCGTTTTCTTGTTTAGATTTCACTCTGTTTTCTCCTATATGGATACATGTAGTTGGAACTCTAAATCAAACACGGTTTGTGCTACCTCTTTGAAACTTGGCACAATAGTGTAGTTCCAAGTTCTATAGCTATGGTTTGTGTTCTATTGAAGTAGCCCCAAGCAGAGACTGACGAGAATCCCTTTCATTGAAAGGGGTTGCCAGGCTTCCAAAAAACTGCGAGTTTCCTGTAATCTCAGCACACATTTTTTCACCCAATCTTGATGATACGTCAATTTAATGATCAGTACACCAATCCAACTTGGCTCACCAAATTTCGTTCTTCTAGGTTAAACCATTCCTTTGCAGTAACTGTTTTCATGTTCAGGTTTCACTCTGTTTTCTCCTATATGGATACATGTAGTTGGAACTCTAAATCAAACACGGTTTGTGCTAGCTCTTTGAAACTTGGCCCAATAATGTAGTTCCAAGTTCTGTCGCTATGATTTGTGTGCTTTTGAAGTAGCCCCAAGCAGAGACTGAGGAGAATCCCTTTCATTGAAAGGGGTTATCAAGCTTCCAAAAAACTACAAGTTTCCTGAAATCTCAGCAAACATTTTTTTCACCCAATCTTGATGATACTTGCAGGTAGTCAGTACACGAATCCCACTTGGCTCACCAAATTTCGTTCTTCTAGGTTAAAACGTTCCTTTGCAGTAACCGTTTTCATGTTTAGGTTTCACTCTGTTTTCTCCTATATGGATACATGTAGTTGGAACTCTAAATCAAACACGGTTTGTGCTAGCTCTTTGAAACTTGGCACAATAATGTAGTTCCAAGTTCTATCGCTATGGTTTGTGTGCTATTGAAGTAGCCCAAAGCAGAGACTGACGAGAATCCCTTTCATTGAAAGGGGTTGCCAAGCTTCCAAAAAACTACGAGTTTCCTGAAATTTCAGCAAACATTTTTTCACCCAATCTTGCTGATACTTCCATTTAATGATCAGGACACCAATCCCACTTGGCTCACCAAATTTCGTTCTTCTAGGTTAAACCGTTCCTTTGCAGTAACCGTTTTCTTGGTTAGATTTCACTCTGTTTTCTCCTATATGGATACATGTAGTTGGAACTCTAAATCAAACACGGTTTGTGCTAGCTCTTTGAAACTTCGCACAATAATGTAGTTCCAAGTTCTATAGCTATGGCTTGTGTGCTTTTGAAGTAGCCCCAAGCAGAGACTGACGAGAATCCCTTTCATTGAAAGGGGTTGCCAAGCTTCCAAAAAACTACGAGTTTCCTGAAATCTCAGCAAACATTTTTTCACCCAATCTTGATGATCCTTCCATTTAATGATCAGTACACCAATCCCACTTGGCTCACCAAATTTCTTTCTCTAGGTTAAACTGTTCCTTTGCAGTAACCGTTTTCATGTTTAGGTTTCACTCTGTTTTCTCCTATATGGATACATGTATTTGGAACTCTAAATCAAATACGGTTTGTGCTAGCTCTTTGAAACTTGGCACAATAATATAGTTCCAAGTTCTATCGCTATGGTTTGTGTGCTATTGAAGTAGCCCCAAGCAGAGACTGACGAGAATCCCTTTCATTGAAAGGGGTTGCCAGGTTCCAAAAAACTACGAGTTTCCTGAAATCTCAGCAAACAATTTTTCCCCCAATCTTGATGATACTTGCAGGTAGTGATCAGTACACGAATACCACTTGGCTCACTAAATTTCGTTCTTCTAGGTTAAAACGTTCCTTTGCAGTAACGGTTTTCATGGTTAGGTTTCACTCTGTTTTCTCATATATAGATACGTGTAGTTGGAACTCTAAATCAAACACGGTTTGTGCTAGCTCTTTAAAACTTGGCACAATAATATAGTTCCACGTTCTGTCGCTATGATTTGTGTGCTTTTGAAGTAGCCCCAAGCAGAGACTGACGAGAATCCCTTTCATTGAAAGGGGTTGCCAGGCTTCCAAAAACTGCGAGTTTCCTGAAATCTCAGCAAACATTTTTTCACCCAATCTTGATGATACTTCTATTTAATGATCAGTACACCAATCCCACTTGGCTCACCAAATTTCGTTCTTCTAGGTTAAACTGTTCCTTTGCAGTAACCGTTTTCATGTTTAGGTTTCACTCTGTTTTCTCCTATATGGATAAATGTAGTTGGAACTCTAAATCAAACACGGTTTGTGCTAGCTCTTTGAAACTTGGCCCAGTAATGTAGTTCCAAGTTCTATCGCTATGGTTTGTGTGCTATTGAAGTAGCCCCAAGCAGAGACTGACGAGAATCCCTTTCATTGAAAGGGGTTGCCAAGCTTCCAAAAAACTACGAGTTTCCTGAAATCTCAGCAAACATTTTTTCACCCAATCTTGATGATACTTCCATTTAATGATCAGTACACCAATCCCACTTGGCTCACCAAATTTCGTTCTTCTAGGTTAAACTGTTCCTTTGCAGTAACCGTTTTCATGTTTAGGTTTCACTCTGTTTTCTCCTACATGGATACATGTAGTTGGAACACTAAATCAAATACGGTTTGTGCTAGCTCTTTGAAACTTGGCACAATAATGTAGTTCCAAGTTTTATCGCTATGGTTTGTGTGCTATTGAAGTAGCCCCAAGCAGAGACTGACGAGAATCCCTTTCATTGAAAGGGGTTGCCAAGCTTCCAAAAAACTACGAGTTTCCTGAAATCTCAGCAAACAATTTTTCACCCAATCTTGATGATACTTGCAGGTAGTGATCAGTACACGAATCCCACTTGGCTCACTAAATTTCGTTCTTCTAGGTTAAAACGTTCCTTTGCAGTAACCGTTTTCTTGTTTAGGTTTCACTCTGTTTTCTCCTATATGGATACATGTAGTTGGAACTCTAAATCAAACACGGTTTGTGCTACCTCTTTGAAACTTGGCACAATAATGTAGTTCCAAGTTCTATCGCTATGGTTTGTGTGCTATTGAAGTAGCCCCAAGCAGAGACTGACGAGAATCCCTTTCATAGAAAGGGGTTGCCAGGCTTCCAAAAAACTGCGAGTTTCCTGAAATCTCAGCAAACATTTTTTCACCCAGTCTTGATGATACTTCCTTTTAATGATCAGTACACCAATCCCACTTGGCTCACCAAATTTCGTTCTTCTAGGTTAAACCGTTCCTTTGCAGTAACCGTTTTCATGTTTAGGTTTCACTCTGTTTTCTCCTATATGGATACATGTAGTTGGAACTCTAAATCAAACACGGTTTGTGCTAGCTCTTTGAAACTTGGCACAATAATGTAGTTCCAAGTTCTAAAGCTATGGTTTTGTGTGCTATTGATGTAGCCCCAAGCAGAGACTGACGAGAATCTCTTTCATTGAAAGGGGTTGCCAGGCTTCCAAAAAACTGCGAGTTTCCTGAAATCTCAGCAAACATTTTTTCACCCGATCTTGATGATACTTCCATTTACTGATCAATACACCAATCCCACTTGGCTCACCAAATTTCGTTCTTCTAGGTTAAACCGTTTCTTTGCAGTAACTCTTTTCATGTTTAGGTTTCACTCTGTTTTCTCCTATATGGATACATGTAGTTGGAACTCTAAATCAAACACGGTTTGTGCTAGCTCTTTGAAACTTGGCACAATAATGTAGTTCCAAGTTCTATCGCTATGGTTTGTGTGCTATTGAAGTAGCCCCAAGCAGAGACTGAGGAGAATCACTTTCATTGAAAGTGGTTGGAGGCTTCCAAAAACTTGAGTTTCCTGAAATCTCAGCAAACATTTTTTCACCCAATCTTGATGATACTTCCATTTAATGATCAGTACACCAATCCCACTTGGCTCACCAAATTTCGTTCTTCTAGGTTAAGCTGTTCCTTTGCAGTAACCGTTTTCATGTTTAGGTTTCACTCTGTTTTCTCCTATATGGATACATGTATTTGGAACTCTAAATCAAACACGGTTTGTGCTAGCTCTTTGAAACTTGGCACAATAATATAGATCCAAGTTCTATCCCTAGGGTTTGTGTGCTATTGAAGTAGCCCCAAGCAGAGACTGACGAGAATCCCTTTCATTGAAAGGGGTTATCAAGCTTCCAAAAAACTACGAGTTTCCTGAAATCTCAGCAAACATTTTTTCACCCAATCTTGATGATACTTGCAGGTAGTGATCAGTACACGAATCCCACTTGGCTCACCAAATTTCGTTCTTCTAGGTTAAACCGTTCCTTTGCAGTAACCGTTTTCATGTTTAGGTTTCACTCTGTTTTCTCCTAAATGGATACATGTAGTTGGAACTCTAAATCAAACACGGTTTTGTGCTAGCTCTTTGAAACTTGGCCCAATAAATGTAGTTCCAAGTTCTATCGCTATGGTTTGTGTGCTATTGAAGTAGCTCCAAGCAGAGACTGACGAGAATCCCTTTCATTGAAAGGGGTTGCCAAGCTTCAAAAAAACTGCGAGTTTCCTGAAATCTCAGCAAACATTTTTTCACCCAATCTTGATGATACTTGCAGGTAGTGATCAGTACATGAATCCCACTTGGCTCACTAAATTTCGTTTTTCTAGGTTAAACCGTTCCTTTGCAGTAACCGTTTTCATGTTTAGGTTTCACTCTGTTTTCTCCTATATGGATACATGTAGTTGGAACTCTAAATCAAACACGGTTTGTGCTAGCTCTTTGAAACTTGGCACAATAATGTAGTTCCAAGTTCTATCGCTATGGTTTGTGTGCTATTGAAGTAGCCCAAAGCAGAGACTGACGAGAATCCCTTTCATTGAAAGGGGTTGCCAAGCTTCCAAAAAACTACGAGTTTCCTGAAATCTCAGCAAACATTTTTTCACCCAGTCTTGATGATACTTCCATTTACTGATCAGTATCCAATCCCACTTGGCTGACCAAATTTCGTTCCTCTAGGTTAAACCGTTCCTTTGCAGTAACTGTTTTCATGTTTAGGTTTCACTCTGTTTTCTCCTATATGGATACATGTAGTTGGAACTCTAAATCAAACACGGTTTGTGCTAGCTCTTTGAAACTTGGCACAATAATGTAGTTCCAAGTTCTATCGCTATGGTTTGTGTGCTATTGAAGTAGCCCCAAGCAGAGACTGACGAGAATCACTTTCATTGAAAGTGGTTGGAGGCTTCCAAAAAACTGCGAGTTTCCTGAAATCTCAGCAAACATTTTTTCACCCAATCTTGATGATACTTCCATTTAATGATCAGTACACCAATCCCACTTGGCTCATCAAATTTCGTTCTTCTAGGTTAAAACGTTCCTTTGCAGTAACCGTTTTCATGTTTAGGTTTCACTCTGTTTTCTCATATATAGATACGTGTAGTTGGAACTCTAAATCAAACACGGTTTGTGCTAGCTCTTTGAAACTTGGCACAATAATATAGATCCAAGTTCTATCGCTATGGTTTGTGTGCTATTGATGTAGCCCCAAGCAGAGACTGACGAGAATCCCTTTCATTGAAAGGGGTTGCCAAGCTTCCAAAAAACTGCGAGTTTCCTGTAATCTCAGCAAACATTTTTTCACCCAATCTTGATGATACTTGCAGGTAGTGATCAGTACATGAATCCCACTTTGCTCACTAAATTTCGTTCTTCTAGGTTAAACCGTTCCTTTGCAGTAACCGTTTTCATATTTAGGTTTCACTCTGTTTTCTCCTATATGGATACATGTAGTTGGAACTCTAAATCAAACACGGTTTGTGCTAGCTCTTTGAAACTTGGCACAATAATGTAGTTCCAAGTTCTATCGCTATGGTTTGTGTGCTATTGAACTAGCCCAAAGCAGAGACTGACGAGAATCCCTTTCATTGAAAGGGGTTGCCAAGCTTCCAAAAAACTACGAGTTTCCTGAAATTTCAGCAAACATTTTTTCACCCAATCTTGCTGATACTTCCATTTAATGATCAGGACACCAATCCCACTTGGCTCACCAAATTTCGTTCTTCTAGGTTAAACCGTTCCTTTGCAGTAACCGTTTTCTTGGTTAGATTTCACTCTGTTTTCTCCTATATGGATACATGTAGTTGGAACTCTAAATCAAACACGGTTTGTGCTAGCTCTTTGAAACTTCGCACAATAATGTAGTTCCAAGTTCTATAGCTATGGCTTGTGTGCTTTTGAAGTAGCCCCAAGCAGAGACTGACGAGAATCCCTTTCATTGAAAGGGGTTGCCAAGCTTCCAAAAAACTACGAGTTTCCTGAAATCTCAGCAAACATTTTTTCACCCAATCTTGATGATCCTTCCATTTAATGATCAGTACACCAATCCCACTTGGCTCACCAAATTTCTTTCTTCTAGGTTAAACTCTTCCTTTGCAGTAACCGTTTTCATGTTTAGGTTTCACTCTGTTTTCTCCTATATGGATACATGTATTTGGAACTCTAAATCAAATACGGTTTGTGCTAGCTCTTTGAAACTTGGCACAATAATATAGTTCCAAGTTCTATCGCTATGGTTTGTGTGCTATTGAAGTAGCCCCAAGCAGAGACTGACGAGAATCCCTTTCATTGAAAGGGGTTGCCAGGTTCCATAAAACTACGAGTTTCCTGAAATCTCAGCAAACAATTTTTCCCCCAATCTTGATGATACTTGCAGGTAGTGATCAGTACACGAATACCACTTGGCTCACTAAATTTCGTTCTTCTAGGTTAAAACGTTCCTTTGCAGTAACCGTTTTCATGGTTAGGTTTCACTCTGTTTTCTCATATATAGATACGTGTAGTTGGAACTCTAAATCAAACACGGTTTGTGCTAGCTCTTTAAAACTTGGCACAATAATATAGTTCCACGTTCTGTCGCTATGATTTGTGTGCTTTTGAAGTAGCCCCAAGCAGAGACTGACGAGAATCCCTTTCATTGAAAGGGGTTGCCAGGCTTCCAAAAAACTGCGAGTTTCCTGAAATCTCAGCAAACATTTTTTCACCCAATCTTGATGATACTTCTATTTAATGATCAGTACACCAATCCCACTTGGCTCACCAAATTTCGTTCTTCTAGGTTAAACTGTTCCTTTGCAGTAACCGTTTTCATGTTTAGGTTTCACTCTGTTTTCTCCTATATGGATACATGTAGTTGGAACTCTAAATCAAACACGGTTTGTGCTAGCTCTTTGAAACTTGGCCCAGTAATGTAGTTCCAAGTTCTATCGCTATGGTTTGTGTGCTATTGAAGTAGCCCCAAGCAGAGACTGACGAGAATCCCTTTCATTGAAAGGGGTTGCCAAGCTTCCAAAAAACTACGAGTTTCCTGAAATCTCAGCAAACATTTTTTCACCCAATCTTGATGATACTTCCATTTAATGATCAGTACACCAATCCCACTTGGCTCACCAAATTTCGTTCTTCTAGGTTAAACTGTTCCTTTGCAGTAACCGTTTTCATGTTTAGGTTTCACTCTGTTTTCTCCTACATGGATACATGTAGTTGGAACACTAAATCAAATACGGTTTGTGCTAGCTCTTTGAAACTTGGCACAATAATGTAGTTCCAAGTTTTATCGCTATGGTTTGTGTGCTATTGAAGTAGCCCCAAGCAGAGACTGACGAGAATCCCTTTCATTGAAAGGGGTTGCCAAGCTTCCAAAAAACTACGAGTTTCCTGAAATCTCAGCAAACAATTTTTCACCCAATCTTGATGATACTTGCAGGTAGTGATCAGTACACGAATCCCACTTGGCTCACTAAATTTCGTTCTTCTAGGTTAAAACGTTCCTTTGCAGTAACCGTTTTCTTGTTTAGGTTTCACTCTGTTTTCTCCTATATGGATACATGTAGTTGGAACTCTAAATCAAACACGGTTTGTGCTACCTCTTTGAAACTTGGCACAATAATGTAGTTCCAAGTTCTATCGCTATGGTTTGTGTGCTATTGAAGTAGCCCCAAGCAGAGACTGACGAGAATCCCTTTCATAGAAAGGGGTTGCCAGGCTTCCAAAAAACTGCGAGTTTCCTGAAATCTCAGCAAACATTTTTTCACCCAGTCTTGATGATACTTCCTTTTAATGATCAGTACACCAATCCCACTTGGCTCACCAAATTTCGTTCTTCTAGGTTAAACCGTTCCTTTGCAGTAACCGTTTTCATGTTTAGGTTTCACTCTGTTTTCTCCTATATGGATACATGTAGTTGGAACTCTAAATCAAACACGGTTTGTGCTAGCTCTTTGAAACTTGGCACAATAATGTAGTTCCAAGTTCTAAAGCTATGGTTTGTGTGCTATTGATGTAGCCCCAAGCAGAGACTGACGAGAATCTCTTTCATTGAAAGGGGTTGCCAGGCTTCCAAAAAACTGCGAGTTTCCTGAAATCTCAGCAAACATTTTTTCACCCGATCTTGATGATACTTCCATTTACTGATCAATACACCAATCCCACTTGGCTCACCAAATTTCGTTCTTCTAGGTTAAACCGTTTCTTTGCAGTAACTCTTTTCATGTTTAGGTTTCACTCTGTTTTCTCCTATATGGATACATGTAGTTGGAACTCTAAATCAAACACGGTTTGTGCTAGCTCTTTGAAACTTGGCACAATAATGTAGTTCCAAGTTCTATCGCTATGGTTTGTGTGCTATTGAAGTAGCCCCAAGCAGAGACTGAGGAGAATCACTTTCATTGAAAGTGGTTGGAGGCTTCCAAAAACTTGAGTTTCCTGAAATCTCAGCAAACATTTTTTCACCCAATCTTGATGATACTTCCATTTAATGATCAGTACACCAATCCCACTTGGCTCACCAAATTTCGTTCTTCTAGGTTAAGCTGTTCCTTTGCAGTAACCGTTTTCATGTTTAGGTTTCACTCTGTTTTCTCCTATATGGATACATGTATTTGGAACTCTAAATCAAACACGGTTTGTGCTAGCTCTTTGAAACTTGGCACAATAATATAGATCCAAGTTCTATCCCTAGGGTTTGTGTGCTATTGAAGTAGCCCCAAGCAGAGACTGACGAGAATCCCTTTCATTGAAAGGGGTTATCAAGCTTCCAAAAAACTACGAGTTTCCTGAAATCTCAGCAAACATTTTTTCACCCAATCTTGATGATACTTGCAGGTAGTGATCAGTACACGAATCCCACTTGGCTCACCAAATTTCGTTCTTCTAGGTTAAACCGTTCCTTTGCAGTAACCGTTTTCATGTTTAGGTTTCACTCTGTTTTCTCCTAAATGGATACATGTAGTTGGAACTCTAAATCAAACACGGTTTGTGCTAGCTCTTTGAAACTTGGCCCAATAATGTAGTTCCAAGTTCTATCGCTATGGTTTGTGTGCTATTGAAGTAGCTCCAAGCAGAGACTGACGAGAATCCCTTTCATTGAAAGGGGTTGCCAAGCTTCAAAAAAACTGCGAGTTTCCTGAAATCTCAGCAAACATTTTTTCACCCAATCTTGATGATACTTGCAGGTAGTGATCAGTACATGAATCCCACTTGGCTCACCAAATTTCGTTCTTCTAGGTTAAACCTTTCCTTTGCAGTAACCGTTTTCATGTTTAGGTTTCACTCTGTTTTCTCCTATATGGATACATGTAGTTGGAACTCTAAATCAAACACGGTTTGTGCTAGCTCTTTGAAACTTGGCACAATAATGTAGTTCCAAGTTCTATCGCTATGGTTTGTGTGCTATTGAAGTAGCCCAAAGCAGAGACTGACGAGAATCCCTTTCATTGAAAGGGGTTATCAAGCTTCCAAAAAACTACGAGTTTCCTGAAAACTCAGCAAACATTTTTTCACCCAATCTTGATGATACTTCCATTTAATGATCAGGACACCAATCCCACTTGGCTCACCAAATTTCGTTCTTCTAGGTTAAACCGTTCCTTTGCAGTAACCGTTTTCATGTTTAGGTTTCACTCTGTTTTCTCCTATATGGATACATGTAGTTGGAACTCTAAATCAAACACGGTTTGTGCTAGCTCTTTGAAACTTGACACAATAATGTAGTTCCAAGTTCTATAGCTATGCTTTGTGTTCTATTGAAGTAGCCCCAAGCAGAGACTGACGAGAATCCCTTTCATTGAAAGGGGTTGCCAGGCTTCCAAAAACTGCGAGTTTCCTGTAATCTCAGCAAACATTTTTTCACCCAATCTTGATGATACTTCCATTTACTGATCAGTACACCAATCCCACTTGGCTCACCAAATTTCGTTCTTCTAGGTTAAACCGTTCCTTTGCAGTAACTGTTTTCATGTTTAGGTTTCACTCTGTTTTCTCCTATATGGATACATGTAGTTGGAACTCTAAATCAAACACGGTTTGTGCTAGCTCTTTGAAACTTGGCACAATAATGTAGTTCCAAGTTCTATCGCTATGGTTTGTGTGCTATTGAAGTAGCCCCAAGGAGAGACTGACGAGAATCACTTTCATTGAAAGTGGTTGGAGGCTTCCAAAAAACTGCGAGTTTCCTGAAATCTCAGCAAACATTTTTTCACCCAATCTTGATGATACTTCCATTTAATGATCAGTACACCAATCCCACTTGGCTCACCAAATTTCGTTCTTCTAGGTTAAAACGTTCCTTTGCAGTAACCGTTTTCATGTTTAGGTTTCACTCTGTTTTCTCATATATAGATACGTGTAGTTGGAACTCTAAATCAAAAACGGTTTGTGCTAGCTCTTTGAAACTTGGCACAATAATGTAGTTCCAAGTTCTATCGCTATGGTTTGTGTGCTATTGAAGTAGCCCCAAGCAGAGACTGACGAGAATCCCTTTCATTGAAAGGGGTTGCCAAGCTTCCAAAAAACTGCGAGTTTCCTGAAATCTCAGCAAACATTTTTTCACCCAATCTTGATGATACTTGCAGGTAGTGATCAGTACATGAATCCCACTTGGCTCACTAAATTTCATTCTTCTAGGTTAAACCGTTCCTTTGCAGTAACCGTTTTCATGTTTAGGTTTCACTCTGTTTTATCCTATATGGATACATATAGTTGGAACTCTAAATCAAACACGGTTTGTGCTAGCTCTTTGAAACTTGGCACAATAATGTAGTTCCAAGTTCTGTCGCTATGATTTGTGTGCTTTTGAAGTAGCCCCAAGCAGAGACTGACGAGAATCCCTTTCATTGAAAGGGGTTATCAAGCTTCCAAAAACTACGAGTTTCCTGAAATCTCAGCAAACATTTTTTCACCCAATCTTGATGATACTTGCAGGTCGTGATCAGTACACGAATCCCACTTGGCTCACCAAATTTCGTTCTTCTAGGTTAAACCGTTCCTTTGCAGTAACCGTTTTCAGGTTTAGGTTTCACTCTGTTTTCTCCTATATGGATACATGTAGTTGGAACTCTAAATCAAACACGGTTTGTGCTAGCTCTTTGAAACTTGGCACAATAATGTAGTTCCAAGTTCTATCACTATGGTTTGTGTGCTATTGAAGTAGTCCCAAGCAGAGACTGACGAGAATCCCTTTCATTGAAAGGGGTTGCCAAGCTTCCAAAAAACTACGAGTTTCCAGAAATCTCAGCAAATATTTTTGCACCCAATCTTGATGATACTTGCAGGTAGTGATCAGTACACGAATCTCACTTCGCTCACTAAATTTCGTTCTTCTAGGTTAAATGGTTCCTTTGCAGTAACCGTTTTCATGTTTAGTTTTCACTCTGTTTTCTCCTATATAGATACGTGTAGTTGGAACTCTAAATCAAACACGGTTTGTGCTAGCTCCTTGAAACTTGGCACAATAATGTAGTTCCAAGTTCTATCGCTATGGTTTGTGTGCTATTGAAGTAGCCCCAAGCAGAGACTGACGAGAATCCCTTTCATTGAAAGGGGTTGCCAAGCCTCCAAAAAACTGCGAGTTTCCTGAAATCTCAGCAAACATTTTTTCACCCAATCTTGATGATACTTGCAGGTAGTGATAAGTACATAAATCCCACTTGGCTCACCAAATTTCGTTCTTCTAGGTTAAACCGTTCCTTTGCAGTAACCGTTTTCATGTTTAGGTTTCACTCTGTTTTCTCCTATATGGATACATGTAGTTGGAACTCTAAATCAAACACGGTTTGTGCTAGCTCTTTGAAACTTGGCACAATAATGTAGTACCAAGTTCTATGGCTATGGTTTGTGTGCTATTGAAGGAGCCCCAAGCAGAGACTGACGAGAATCCCTTTCATTGAAAGTGGTTGCCAAGCTTCCAAAACACTACGAGTTTCCTGAAATCTCAGCAAACATTTTTTCACCCAATCTTGATGATACTGCCATTTAATGATCAGTACACCAATCCCACTTGGCTCACCAAATTTCGTTCTTCTAGGTTAAACTGTTCCTTTGCAGTAACCGTTTTCATGTTTAGGTTTCACTCTGTTTTCTCCTATTGGATACATGTAGTTGGAACTCTAAATCAAACACGGTTTGTGCTAGCTCTTTGAAACTTGGCACAATAATGTAGTTCCAAGTTCTATCGCTATGGTTTGTGTGCTATTGAAGTAGCCCCAAGCAGAGACTGACGAGAATCCCTTTCATTGAAAGGGGTTGCCAAGCTTCCAAAAAACTACGAGTTTCCAGAAATCTCAGCAAACATTTTTTCACCCAGTCTTGATTATACATCCATTTAATGATCAGTACACCAATCCCACTTGGCTCACCAAATTTCGTTCTTCTAGGTTAAACCGTTAATTTGCAGTAACCGTTATCTTGTTTAGATTTCACTCTGTTCTCTCCTATGTGGATACATGTAGTTGGAACTCTAAATCAAACACGGTTTGTGCTAGCTCTTTGAAACTTGGCACAATAATGTAGTTCCAAGTTCTATAGCTATGGTTTGTGTTCTACTGAAGTAGCCCCAAGCAGAGACTGACGAGAATCCCTTTCATTGAAAGGGGTTGCCAGGCTTCCAAAAAACTGCGAGTTTCCTGAAATCTCAGCAAACATTTTTTCACCCAATCTTCATGATACTTCCATTTAATGATCAGTACACCAATCCCAATTGGCTCACCAAATTTCGTTCTTCTAGGTTAAAATGTTCCTTTGCAGTAACCGTTTTCATGTTTAGGTTTCACTCTGTTTTCTCCTATATGGATACATGTAGTTGGAACTCTAAATCAAACACGGTTTGTGCTAGCTCTTTGAAACTTGGCACAATAATGTAGTTCCAAGTTCTATCGCTATGGTTTGTGTGCTATTGACGTAGCCCAAAGCAGAGACTGACGAGAATCCCTTTCATTGAAAGGGGTTGCCAAGCTTCCAAAAAACTGCGAGTTTCCTGAAATCTCAGCAAACATTTTTTCACCCAATCTTCATGATACTTCCATTTAATGATCAGTACACCAATCCCACTTGGCTCACCAAATTTCGTTCTTCTAGGTTAAAATGTTCCTTTGCAGTAACCGTTTTCATGTTTAGGTTTCACTCTGTTTTCTCCTATATGGATACATGTAGTTGGAACTCTAAATCAAACACGGTTTGTGCTAGCTCTTTGAAACTTGGCACAATAATGTAGTTCCAAGTTCTATCGCTATGGTTTGTGTGCTATTGACGTAGCCCAAAGCAGAGACTGACGAGAATCCCTTTCATTGAAAGGGGTTGCCAAGCTTCCAAAAAACTGCGAGTTTCCTGAAATCTCAGCAAACATTTTTTCACCCAATCTTGATGATACTTGCAGGTAGTGATCAGTACACGAATCCCACTTGGCTCACCAAATTTCGTTCTTCTAGGTTAAACTGTTCCTTTGTAGTAACCGTTTTCATGTTTAGGTTTCTCTCTGTTTTCTCCTATATGGATACATGTAGTTGGAACTCTAAATCAAACACGGTTGTGCTAGCTCTTTGAAACTTGGCACAATAATGTAGTTCCAAGTTCTATCGCTATGGTTTGTGTGCTATTGAAGTAGCCCCAAGCAGAGACTGACGAGAATCCCTTTCATTGAAAGGGGTTGCCAAGCTTCCAAAAAACTACGAGTTTCCTGAAATCTCAGCAAACATTTTTTCACCCAATCTTGATGATACTTCCATTTAATGATCAGTACACCAATCCCACTTGGCTCACCAAATTTCGTTCTTCTAGGTTAAACTGTTCCTTTGCAGTAACCGTTTTCATGTTTACGTTTCACTCTGTTTTCTCCTATATGGATACATGTAGTTGGAACACTAAATCAAATACGGTTTGTGCTAGCTCTTTGAAACTTGGCACAATAATGTAGTTCCAAGTTTTATCGCTATGGTTTGTGTACTATTGAAGTAGCCCCAAGCAGAGACTGACGAGAATCCCTTTCATTGAAAGGGGTTGCCAAGCTTCCAAAAAACTACGAGTTTCCTGAAATCTCAGCAAACAATTTTTCACCCAATCTTGATGATACTTGCAGGTAGTGATCAGTACACGAATCCCACTTGGCTCACTAAATTTCGTTCTTCTAGGTTAAAACGTTCCTTTGCAGTAACCGTTTTCTTGTTTAGGTTTCACTCTGTTTTCTCCTATATGGATACATGTAGTTGGAACTCTAAATCAAACACGGTTTGTGCTACCTCTTTGAAACTTGGCACAATAATGTAGTTCCAAGTTCTATCGCTATGGTTTGTGTGCTATTGAAGTAGCCCCAAGCAGAGACTGACGAGAATCCCTTTCATAGAAAGGGGTTGCCAGGCTTCCAAAAAACTGCGAGTTTCCTGAAATCTCAGCAAACATTTTTTCACCCAGTCTTGATGATACTTCCTTTTAATGATCAGTACACCAATCCCACTTGGCTCACCAAATTTCGTTCTTCTAGGTTAAACCGTTCCTTTGCAGTAACCGTTTTCATGTTTAGGTTTCACTCTGTTTTCTCCTATATGGATACATGTAGTTGGAACTCTAAATCAAACACGGTTTGTGCTAGCTCTTTGAAACTTGGCACAATAATGTAGTTCCAAGTTCTAAAGCTATGGTTTGTGTGCTATTGATGTAGCCCCAAGCAGAGACTGACGAGAATCTCTTTCATTGAAAGGGGTTGCGAGGCTTCCAAAAAACTGCGAGTTTCCTGAAATCTCAGCAAACATTTTTTCACCCGATCTTGATGATACTTCCATTTACTGATCAGTACACCAATCCCACTTGGCTCACCAAATTTCGTTCTTCTAGGTTAAACCGTTTCTTTGCAGTAACTCTTTTCATGTTTAGGTTTCACTCTGTTTTCTCCTATATGGATACATGTAGTTGGAACTCTAAATCAAACACGGTTTGTGCTAGCTCTTTGAAACGTGGCACAATAATGTAGTTCCAAGTTCTATCGCTATGGTTTGTGTGCTATTGAAGTAGCCCCAAGCAGAGACTGACGAGAATCACGTTCATTGAAAGTGGTTGGAGGCTTCCAAAAAACTGCGAGTTTCCTGAAATCTCAGCAAACATTTTTTCACCCAATCTTGATGATACTTCCATTTAATGATCAGTACACCAATCCCACTTGGCTCACCAAATTTCGTTCTTCTAGGTTAAACCTTTCCTTTGCAGTAAACGTTTTTATGTTTAGGTTTCACTCTGTTTTCTCCTATATGGATACATGTAGTTGGAACTCTAAATCAAACACGGTTTGTGCTAGCTCTTTGAAACTTGGCACAATAATGTAGTTCCAAGTTCTATCGCTATGGTTTGTGTGCTATTGAAGTAGCCCCAAGCAGAGACTGACGAGAATCACTTTCATTGAAAGTGGTTGGAGGCTTCCAAAAAACTGCGAGTTTCCTGAAATCTCAGCAAACATTTTTTCACCCAATCTTGATGATACTTCCATTTAATGATCAGTACACCAATCCCACTTGGCTCACCAAATTTCGTTCTTCTAGGTTAAGCTGTTCCTTTGCAGTAACCGTTTTCATGTTTAGGTTTCACTCTGTTTTCTCCTATATGGATACATGTATTTGGAACTCTATATCTAACACGGTTTGTGCTAGCTCTTTGAAACTTGGCAAAATAATATAGATCCAAGTTCTATCCCTAGGGTTTGTGTGCTATTGAAGTAGCCCCAAGCAGAGACTGACGAGAATCCATTTCATTGAAAGGGGTTGCCAAGCTTCCAAAAAACTGCGAGTTTCCTGAAATCTCAGCAAACATTTTTTCACCCAATCTTGATGATACTTGCAGGTAGTGATCAGTACATGAATCCCACTTGGCTCACTAAATTTCGTTCTTCTAGGTTAAACCGTTCCTTTGCAGTAACCGTTTTCATGTTTAGGTTTCACTCTGTTTTCTCCTATATGGATACATGTAGTTGGAACTCTAAATCAAACACGGTTTGTGCTAGCTCTTTGAAACTTGGCACAATAATGTAGTTTCAAGTTCTATCGCTGGTTTGTGTGCTTTTGAAGTAGCCCCAAGCAGAGACTGACGAGAATCCCTTTCATTGAAAGGGGTTATCAAGCTTCCAAAAAACTACGAGTTTCCTGAAATCTCAGCAAACATTTTTTCACCCAATCTTGATGATACTTGCAGGTAGTCAGTACACGAATCCCACTTGGCTCACCAAATTTCGTTCTTCTAGGTTAAGCTGTTCCTTTGCAGTAACCGTTTTCATGTTTAGGTTTCACTCTGTTTTCTCCTATATGGATACATGTATTTGGAACTCTAAATCAAACACGGTTTGTGCTAGCTCTTTGAAACTTGGCACAATAATGTAGTTCCAAGTTCTGTCGCTATGATTTGTGTGCTTTTGAAGTAGCCCCAAGCAGAGACTGACGAGAATCCCTTTCATTGAAAGGGGTTATCAAGCTTCCAAAAAACTGCGAGTTTCCTGAAATCTCAGCAAACATTTTTTCACCCAATCTTGATGATCCGTCCATTTAATGATCAGGACACCAATCCCACTTGGCTCACCAAATTTCGTTCTTCTAGATTAAACCGTTCCTTTGCAGTAACCGTTTTCTTGATTAGATTTCACTCTGTTTTCTCCTATATGGTTACATGTAGTTGGAACTCTAAATCAAACACGGTTTGTGCTAGCTCTTTGAAACTTGGCCCAATAATGTAGTTCCAAGTTCTATAGCTATGGTTTGTGTTCTATTGAAGTAGCCCCAAGCAGAGAATGACGAGAATCCCTTTCATTGAAAGGGGTTGCCAGGCTTCCAAAAAACTGCGAGTTTCCTGTAATCTCAGCAAAAATTTTTTCACCTAATCTTGATGATACTTCCATTTACTGATCAGTACACCAATCCCACTTGGCTCACCAAATTTCGTTCTTCTACGTTAAACCGTTACTTTGCAGTAACTGTTTTCATGTTTAGGTTTCACTCTGTTTTCTCCTATATGGATACATGTAGTTGGAACTCTAAATCAAACACGGTTTGTGCTAGCTCTTTGAAACTTGGCACAATAATGTAGTTCCAAGTTCTATCGCTATGGTTTGTGTGCTATTGAAGTAGCCCCAAGCAGAGACTGACGAGAATCACTTTCATTGAAAGTGGTTGCAGGCTTCCAAAAAACTGCGAGTTTCCTGAAATCCCAGCAAACATTTTTTCACCCAATCTTGATGATACTTCCATTTAATGATCAGTACACCAATCCCACTTGGCTCACCAAATTTCGTTCTTCTAGGTTAAAACGATCCTTTGCAGTAACCTTTTTCATGGTTAGGATTCACTCTGTTTTCTCATATATAGATACGTGTAGTTGGAACTCTAAATCAAACACGGTTTGTGCTAGCTCTTTGAAACTTGGCACAATAATGTAGTTCCAAGTTCTGTCGCTATGGTTTGTGTTCTATTGAAGTAGCCCCAAGCAGAGACTGACGAGAATCCCTTTCAATGAAAGGGGTTGCCAAGCTTCCAAAAAACTACGAGTTTCCTGAAATTTCAGCAAACATTTTTTCACCCAATCCTGATGATACTTCCATTTAATGATCAGGACACCAATCCCACTTGGCTCACCAAATTTCATTCTTCTAGGTTAAACCGTTCCTTTGCAGTAACCGTTTTCTTGTTTAGATTTCACTCTGTTTTCTCCTATATGGATACATGTAGTTGGAACTCTAAATCAAACACGGTTTGTGCTAGCTCTTTGAAACTTGGCACAATAATGTAGTTCCAAGTTCTATAGCTATGGTTTGTGTTCTATTGAAGTAGCCCCAAGCAGAGACTGACGAGAATCCCTTTCATTGAAAGGGGTTGCCAGGCTTCCAAAAAACTGCGAGTTTCCTGTAATCTCAGCAAACATTTTTTCACCGAATCTTGATGATACTTCAATTTAATGATCAGTACACCAATCCCACTTGGCTCACCAAATTTCGTTCTTCTAGGTTAAACCATTCCTTTGCAGTAACTGTTTTCATGTTCAGGTTTCACTCTGTTTTCTCCTATATGGATACATGTAGTTGGAACTCTAAATCAAACACGGTTTGTGCTAGCTCTTTGAAACTTGGCCCAATAATGTAGTTCCAAGTTCTGTCGCTATGATTTGTGTGCTTTTGAAGTAGCCCCAAGCAGAGACTGAGGAGAATCCCTTTCATTGAAAGGGGTTATCAAGCTTCCAAAAAACTACAAGTTTCCTGAAATCTCAGCAAACATTTTTTTCACCCAATCTTGATGATACTTGCAGGTAGTCAGTACACGAATCCCACTTGGCTCACCAAATTTCTTTCTTCTAGGTTAAACTGTTCCTTTGCAGTAACCGTTCTCATGTTTAGGTTTCACTCTGTTTTCTCCTATATGGATACATGTTGTTGGAACTCTAAATCAAATACGGTTTGTGCTAGATCTTTGAAACTTGGCACAATAATGTAGTTCCAAGTTCTATCGCTATGGTTTGTGTGCTATTGAAGTAGCCCCAAGCAGAGACTGACGAGAATCCCTTTCATTGAAAGGGGTTGCCAAGCTTCCAAAAAACTAGGAGTTTCCTGAAATCTCAGCAAACATTTTTTCACCCAATCTTGATGATACTTCCATTTAATGATCAGGACACCAATCCCACTTGGCTCACCAAATTTCGTTCTTCTAGGTTAAACCGTTCCTTTGCAGTAACCGTTTTCTTGGTTAGATTTCACTCTGTTTTCTCCTATATGGATACATGTAGTTGGAACTCTAAATCAAACACGGTTTGTGCTAGCTCTTTGAAACTTCGCACAATAATGTAGTTCCAAGTTCTATAGCTATGGCTTGTGTGCTTTTGAAGTAGCCCCAAGCAGAGACTGACGAGAATCCCTTTCATTGAAAGGGGTTGCCAAGCTTCCAAAAAACTACGAGTTTCCTGAAATCTCAGCAAACATTTTTTCACCCAATCTTGATGATACTTCCATTTAATGATCAGTACACCAATCCCACTTGGCTCACCAAATTTCTTTCTTCTAGGTTAAACTGTTCCTTTGCAGTAACCGTTTTCATGTTTAGGTTTCACTCTGTTTTCTCCTATATGGATACATGTATTTGGAACTCTAAATCAAATACGGTTTGTGCTAGCTCTTTGAAACTTGGCACAATAATATAGTTCCAAGTTCTATCGCTATGGTTTGTGTGCTATTGAAGTAGCCCCAAGCAGAGACTGACGAGAATCCCTTTCATTGAAAGGGGTTGCCAAGCTTCCAAAAAACTACGAGTTTCCTGAAATCTCAGCAAACTATTTTTCCCCCAATCTTGATGATACTTGCAGGTAGTGATCAGTACACGAATACCACTTGGCTCACTAAATTTCGTTCTTCTAGGTTAAACCTTTCCTTTGCAGTAACCGTTTTCATGGTTAGGTTTCACTCTGTTTTCTCATATATAGATACGTGTAGTTGGAACTCTAAATCAAACACGGTTTGTGCTAGCTCTTTGAAACTTGGCACAATAATATAGTTCCACGTTCTGTCGCTATGATTTGTGTGCTTTTGAAGTAGCCCCAAGCAGAGACTGACGAGAATCCCTTTCATTGAAAGGGGTTGCCAGGCTTCCAAAAAACTGCGAGTTTCCTGAAATCTCAGCAAACATTTTTTCACCCAATCTTGATGATACTTGCAGGTAGTGATCAGTACATGAATCCCACTTGGCTCAATAAATTACGTTCTTCTAGGTTAAACCATTCCTTTGCAGTAACCGTTTCCATGTTTAGGTTTCACTCTGTTTTCTCCTATATGGATACATGTAGTTGGAACTCTAAATCAAACACGGTTTGTGCTAGCTCTTTGAAACTTGGCCCAGTAATGTAGTTCCAAGTTCTGTCGCTATGATTTGTGTGCTTTTGAAGTAGCCCCAAGCAGAGACTGACGAGAATCCCTTTCATTGAAAGGGGTTATCAAGCTTCCAAAAAACTACGAGTTTCCTGAAATCTCAGCAAACATTTTTTCACCCAATCTTGATGATACTTGCAGGTAGTGATCAGTACACGAATCCCACTTGGCTCACCAAATTTCGTTCTTCTAGGTTAAACTGTTCCTTTGTAGTAACCGTTTTCATGTTTAGGTTTCTCTCTGTTTTCTCCTATATGGATACATGTAGTTGGAACTCTAAATGAAACACGGTTGTGCTAGCTCTTTGAAACTTGGCACAATAATGTAGTTCCAAGTTCTATCGCTATGGTTTGTGTGCTATTGAAGTAGCCCCAAGCAGAGACTGACGAGAATCCCTTTCATTGAAAGGGGTTGCCAAGCTTCCAAAAAACTACGAGTTTCCTGAAATCTCAGCAAACATTTTTTCACCCAATCTTGATGATACTTCCATTTAATGATCAGTACACCAATCCCACTTGGCTCACCAAATTTCGTTCTTCTAGGTTAAGCTGTTCCTTTGCAGTAACCGTTTTCATGTTTAGGTTTCACTCTGTTTTCTCCTATATGGATACATGTATTTGGAACTCTATATCTAACACGGTTTGTGCTAGCTCTTTGAAACTTGGCAAAATAATATAGATCCAAGTTCTATCCCTAGGGTTTGTGTGCTATTGAAGTAGCCCCAAGCAGAGACTGACGAGAATCCATTTCATTGAAAGGGGTTGCCAAGCTTCCAAAAAACTGCGAGTTTCCTGAAATCTCAGCAAACATTTTTTCACCCAATCTTGATGATACTTGCAGGTAGTGATCAGTACATGAATCCCACTTGGCTCACTAAATTTCGTTCTTCTAGGTTAAAACCGTTCCTTTGCAGTAACCGTTTTCATGTTTAGGTTTCACTCTGTTTTCTCCTATATGGATACATGTAGTTGGAACTCTAAATCAAACACGGTTTGTGCTAGCTCTTTGAAACTTGGCCCAATAATGTAGTTCCCAGTTCTGTCGCTATGATTTGTGTGCTTTTGAAGTAGCCCCAAGCAGAGACATACGAGAATCCCTTTCATTGAAAGGGGTTATCAAGCTTCCAAAAAACTATGAGTTTCCTGAAATCTCAGCAAACATTTTTTCACCCAATCTTGATGATACTTGCAGGTAGTGATCAGTACACGAATCCCACTTGGCTCACCAAATTTCGTTCTTCTAGGTTAAACCGTTCCTTTGCAATAACCGTTTTCATGTTTAGGTTTCACTCTGTTTTCTCCTATATGGATACATGTAGTTGGAACTCTAAATCAAACACGGTTTGTGCTAGCTCTTTGAAACTTGGCACAATAATGTAGTTCCAAGTTCTATCGCTATGGTTTGTGTGCTATTGAAGTAGCCCCAAGCAGAGACTGACGAGAATCCCTTTCATTGAAAGGGGTTGCCAAGCTTCCAAAAAACTGCGAGTTTCCTGTAATCTCAGCAAACATTTTTTCACCCAATCTTGATGATAATTCAATTTAATGATCAGTACACCAATCCCACTTGGCTCACCAAATTTCGTTCTTCTAGGTTAAACCGTTCCTTTGCAGTAACTGTTTTCATGTTTAGGTTTCACTCTGTTTTCTCCTATATGGATACATGTAGTTGGAACTCTAAATCAAACACGGTTTGTGCTAGCTCTTTGAAACTTGGCACAATAATATAGTTCCAAGTTCTGTCGCTATGATTTGTGTGCTTTTGAAGTAGCCCCAAGCAGAGACTGACGAGAATCCCTTTCATTGAAAGGGGTTATCAAGCTTCCAAAAAACTACGAGTTTCCTGAAATCTCAGCAAACATTTTTTCACCCAATCTTGATGATACTTGCAGGTAGTGATCAGTACACGAATCCCACTTGGCTCACAAAATTTCGTTCTTCTAGGTTAAACCGTTCCTTTGCAGTAACCGTTTTCATGTTTAGGTTTCACTCTGTTTTCTCCTATATGGATACATGTAGTTGGAACTCTAAATCAAACACGGTTTGTGCTAGCTCTTTGAAACTTGTCACAATAATGTAGTTCCAAGTTCTAAAGCTATGGTTTGTGTGCTATTGATGTAGCCCCAAGCAGAGACTGATGAGAATCCCTTTCATTGAAAGGGGTTGCCAGGCTTCCAAAAAACTGCGAGTTTCCTGAAATCTCAGCAAACATTTTTTCACCCAATCTTGATGATACTTCCATTTAAAGATCAGTACACCAATCCCACTTGGCTCACCAAATTTTGTTCTTCTAGGTTAAACCTTTCCTTTGCAGTAACCGTTTTCATGTTTAGGTTTCACTCTGTTTTCTCCTATATGGATACATGTAGTTGGAACTCTAAATCAAACACGGTTTGTGCTAGCTCTTTGAAACTTGGCACAATAATGTAGTTCCAAGTTCTATAGCTATGGTTTGTGTGCTATTGAAGTAGCCCCAAGCAGAGACTGACGAGAATCCCTTTCATTGAAATGGGTTGCCAAGCTTCCAAAAAACTATGAGTTTCCAGAAATCTCAGCAAACATTTTTTCACCCAGTCTTGATTATACTTCCATTTAATGATCAGTACACCAATCCCACTTGGCTCACCAAATTTAGTTCTTCTAGGTTAAACCTTTCCTTTGCAGTAACCGTTTTCATGTTTAGGTTTCACTCTGTTTTCTCCTATATGGATACATGTAGTTGGAACTCTAAATCAAACACGGTTTGTGCTAGCTCTTTGAAACTTGGCACAATAATGTAGTTCCAAGTTCTATCGCTATGGTTTGTGTGCTATTGAAGTAGCCCAAAGCAGAGACTGACGAGAATCCCTTTCATTGAAAGGGGTTGCCAAGCTTCCAAAAAACTACGAGTTTCCTGAAATTTCAGCAAACATTTTTTCACCCAATCTTGATGATACTTCCATTTACTGATCAGTACACCAATCCCACTTGGCTCACCAAATTTCGTTCTTCTAGGTTAAACCGTTCCTTTGCAATAACCGTTTTCATGTTTAGGTTTCACTCTGTTTTCTCCTATATGGATACATGTAGTTGGAACTCTAAATCAAACACGGTTTGTGCTAGCTCTTTGAAACTTGGCACAATAATGTAGTTCCAAGTTCTATCGCTATGGTTTGTGTGCTATTGAAGTAGCCCCAAGCAGAGACTGACGAGAATCCCTTTCATTGAAAGGGGTTGCCAAGCTTCCAAAAAACTGCGAGTTTCCTGTAATCTCAGCAAACATTTTTTCACCCAATCTTGATGATAATTCAATTTAATGATCAGTACACCAATCCCACTTGGCTCACCAAATTTCGTTCTTCTAGGTTAAACCGTTCCTTTGCAGTAACTGTTTTCATGTTTAGGTTTCACTCTGTTTTCTCCTATATGGATACATGTAGTTGGAACTCTAAATCAAACACGGTTTGTGCTAGCTCTTTGAAACTTGGCACAATAATATAGTTCCAAGTTCTGTCGCTATGATTTGTGTGCTTTTGAAGTAGCCCCAAGCAGAGACTGACGAGAATCCCTTTCATTGAAAGGGGTTATCAAGCTTCCAAAAAACTACGAGTTTCCTGAAATCTCAGCAAACATTTTTTCACCCAATCTTGATGATACTTGCAGGTAGTGATCAGTACACGAATCCCACTTGGCTCACAAAATTTCGTTCTTCTAGGTTAAACCGTTCCTTTGCAGTAACCCGTTTTCATGTTTAGGTTTCACTCTGTTTTCTCCTATATGGATACATGTAGTTGGAACTCTAAATCAAACACGGTTTGTGCTAGCTCTTTGAAACTTGTCACAATAATGTAGTTCCAAGTTCTAAAGCTATGGTTTGTGTGCTATTGATGTAGCCCCAAGCAGAGACTGATGAGAATCCCTTTCATTGAAAGGGGTTGCCAGGCTTCCAAAAAACTGCGAGTTTCCTGAAATCTCAGCAAACATTTTTTCACCCAATCTTGATGATACTTCCATTTAAAGATCAGTACACCAATCCCACTTGGCTCACCAAATTTCGTTCTTCTAGGTTAAACCTTTCCTTTGCAGTAACCGTTTTCATGTTTAGGTTTCACTCTGTTTTCTCCTATATGGATACATGTAGTTGGAACTCTAAATCAAACACGGTTTGTGCTAGCTCTTTGAAACTTGGCACAATAATGTAGTTCCAAGTTCTATCGCTATGGTTTGTGTGCTATTGAAGTAGCCCAAAGCAGAGACTGACGAGAATCCCTTTCATTGAAAGGGGTTATCAAGCTTCCAAAAAACTACGAGTTTCCTGAAATCTCAGCAAACATTTTTTCACCCAATCTTGATGATACTTCCATTTAATGATCAGGACACCAATCCCACTTGGCTCACCAAATTTCGTTCTTCTAGGTTAAACCGTTCCTTTGCAGTAACCGTTTTCATGTTTAGGTTTCACTCTGTTTTCTCCTATATGGATACATGTAGTTGGAACTCTAAATCAAACACGGTTTGTGCTAGCTCTTTGAAACTTGACACAATAATGTAGTTCCAAGTTCTATAGCTATGCTTTGTGTTCTATTGAAGTAGCCCCACGCAGAGACTGACGAGAATCCCTTTCATTGAAAGGGGTTGCCAGGCTTCCAAAAAACTGCGAGTTTCCTGTAATCTCAGCAAACATTTTTTCACCCAATCTTGATGATGCTTCCATTTACTGATCAGTACACGAATCCCACTTGGCTCACCAAATTTCGTTCTTCTAGGTTAAACCGTTCCTTTGCAGTAACTGTTTTCATGTTTAGGTTTCACTCTGTTTTCTCCTATATGGATACATGTAGTTGGAACTCTAAATCAAACACGGTTTGTGCTAGCTCTTTGAAACTTGGCACAGTAATGTAGTTCCAAGTTCTATCGCTATGGTTTGTGTGCTATTGAAGTAGCCCCAAGGAGAGACTGACGAGAATCACTTTCATTGAAAGTGGTTGGAGGCTTCCAAAAAACTGCGAGTTTCCTGAAATCTCAGCAAACATTTTTCACCCAATCTTGATGATACTTCCATTTAATGATCAGTACACCAATCCCACTTGGCTCACCAAATTTCGTTCTTCTAGGTTAAAACGTTCCTTGCAGTAACCGTTTTCATGTTTAGGTTTCACTCTGTTTTCTCATATATAGATACGTGTAGTTGGAACTCTAAATCAAACACGGTTTGTGCTAGCTCTTTGAAACTTGGCACAATAATGTAGTTCCAAGTTCTATCGCTATGGTTTGTGTGCTATTGAAGTAGCCCCAAGCAGAGACTGACGAGAATCCCTTTCATTGAAAGGGGTTGCCAAGCTTCCAAAAAACTGCGAGTTTCCTGAAATCTCAGCAAACATTTTTTCACCCAATCTTGATGATACTTGCAGGTAGTGATCAGTACATGAATCCCACTTGGCTCACTAAATTTCATTCTTCTAGGTTAAACCGTTCCTTTGCAGTAACCGTTTTTCATGTTTAGGTTTCACTCTGTTTTCTCCTATATGGATACATGTAGTTGGAACTCTAAATCAAACACGGTTTGTGCTAGCTCTTTCAAACTTGGCACAATAATGTAGTTCCAAGTTCTGTCGCTATGATTTGTGTGCTTTTGAAGTAGCCCCAAGGAGAGACTGACGAGAATCCCTTTCATTGAAAGGGGTTATCAAGCTTCCAAAAAACTACGAGTTTCCTGAAATCTCAGCAAACATTTTTTCACCCAATCTTGATGATACTTGCAGGTAGTGATCAGTACACGAATCCCACTTGGCTCACCAAATTTCGTTCTTCTAGGTTAAACCGTTCCTTTGCAGTAACCGTTTTCAGGTTTAGGTTTCACTCTGTTTTCTCCTATATGGATACATGTTTTTGGAACTCTAAATCAAACACGGTTTGTGCTAGCTCTTTGAAACTTGGCACAATAATGTAGTTCCAAGTTCTATCACTATGGTTTGTGTGCTATTGAAGTAGTCCCAAGCAGAGACTGACGAGAATCCCTTTCATTGAAAGGGGTTGCCAAGCTTCCAAAAAACTACGAGTTTCCAGAAATCTCAGCAAACATTTTTTCACCCAGTCTTGATGATACTTGCAGGTAGTGATCAGTACACGAATCTCACTTCGCTCACTAAATTTCGTTTTTCTAGGTTAAATGGTTCCTTTGCAGTAACCGTTTTCATGTTTAGTTTTCACTCTGTTTTCTCCTATATAGATACGTGTAGTTGGAACTCTAAATCAAACACGGTTTGTGCTAGCTCTTTGAAACTTGGCACAATAATGTAGTTCCAAGTTCTATCGCTATGGTTTGTGTGCTATTGAAGTAGCCCCAAGCAGAGACTGACGAGAATCCCTTTCATTGAAAGGGGTTGCCAAGCCTCCAAAAAACTGCGAGTTTCCTGAAATCTCAGCAAACATTTTTTCACCAATCTTGATGATACTTGCAGGTAGTGATAAGTACATAAATCCCACTTGGCTCACCAAATTTCGTTCTTCTAGGTTAAACCGTTCCTTTGCAGTAACCGTTTTCATGTTTAGGTTTCACTCTGTTTTCTCCTATATGGATACATGTAGTTGGAACTCTAAATCAAACACGGTTTGTGCTAGCTCTTTGAAACTTGGCACAATAATGTAGTTCCAAGTTCTATCGCTATGGTTTGTGTGCTATTGAAGTAGCCCAAAGCAGAGACTGACGAGAATCCCTTTCATTGAAAGGGGTTGCCAAGCTTCCAAAAAACTACGAGTTTCCTGAAATTTCAGCAAACATTTTTTCACCCAATCTTGATGATACTTCCATTTACTGATCAGTACACCAATCCCACTTGGCTCACCAAATTTCGTTCTTCTAGGTTAAACCGTTCCTTTGCAATAACCGTTTTCATGTTTAGGTTTCACTCTGTTTTCTCCTATATGGATACATGTAGTTGGAACTCTAAATCAAACACGGTTTGTGCTAGCTCTTTGAAACTTGGCACAATAATGTAGTTCCAAGTTCTATCGCTATGGTTTGTGTGCTATTGAAGTAGCCCCAAGCAGAGACTGACGAGAATCCCTTTCATTGAAAGGGGTTGCCAAGCTTCCAAAAAACTGCGAGTTTCCTGTAATCTCAGCAAACATTTTTTCACCCAATCTTGATGATAATTCAATTTAATGATCAGTACACCAATCCCACTTGGCTCACCAAATTTCGTTCTTCTAGGTTAAACCGTTCCTTTGCAGTAACTGTTTTCATGTTTAGGTTTCACTCTGTTTTCTCCTATATGGATATATGTAGTTGGAACTCTAAAATCAAACACGGTTTGTGCTAGCTCTTTGAAACTTGGCACAATAATATAGTTCCAAGTTCTGTCGCTATGATTTGTGTGCTTTTGAAGTAGCCCCAAGCAGAGACTGACGAGAATCCCTTTCATTGAAAGGGGTTATCAAGCTTCCAAAAAACTACGAGTTTCCTGAAATCTCAGCAAACATTTTTTCACCCAATCTTGATGATACTTGCAGGTAGTGATCAGTACACGAATCCCACTTGGCTCACCAAATTTCGTTCTTCTAGGTTAAACCGTTCCTTTGCAGTAACCCGTTTTCATGTTTAGGTTTCACTCTGTTTTCTCCTATATGGATACATGTAGTTGGAACTCTAAATCAAACACGGTTTGTGCTAGCTCTTTGAAACTTGTCACAATAATGTAGTTCCAAGTTCTAAAGCTATGGTTTGTGTGCTATTGATGTAGCCCCAAGCAGAGACTGATGAGAATCCCTTTCATTGAAAGGGGTTGCCAGGCTTCCAAAAAACTGCGAGTTTCCTGAAATCTCAGCAAACATTTTTTCACCCAATCTTGATGATACTTCCATTTAAAGATCAGTACACCAATCCCACTTGGCTCACCAAATTTCGTTCTTCTAGGTTAAACCTTTCCTTTGCAGTAACCGTTTTCATGTTTAGGTTTCACTCTGTTTTCTCCTATATGGATACATGTAGTTGGAACTCTAAATCAAACACGGTTTGTGCTAGCTCTTTGAAACTTGGCACAATAATGTAGTTCCAAGTTCTATCGCTATGGTTTGTGTGCTATTGAAGTAGCCCAAAGCAGAGACTGACGAGAATCCCTTTCATTGAAAGGGGTTATCAAGCTTCCAAAAAACTACGAGTTTCCTGAAATCTCAGCAAACATTTTTTCACCCAATCTTGATGATACTTCCATTTAATGATCAGGACACCAATCCCACTTGGCTCACCAAATTTCGTTCTTCTAGGTTAAACCGTTCCTTTGCAGTAACCGTTTTCATGTTTAGGTTTCACTCTGTTTTCTCCTATATGGATACATGTAGTTGGAACTCTAAATCAAACACGGTTTGTGCTAGCTCTTTGAAACTTGACACAATAATGTAGTTCCAAGTTCTATAGCTATGCTTTGTGTTCTATTGAAGTAGCCCCACGCAGAGACTGACGAGAATCCCTTTCATTGAAAGGGGTTGCCAGGCTTCCAAAAAACTGCGAGTTTCCTGTAATCTCAGCAAACATTTTTTCACCCAATCTTGATGATGCTTCCATTTACTGATCAGTACACGAATCCCACTTGGCTCACCAAATTTCGTTCTTCTAGGTTAAACCATTCCTTTGCAGTAACTGTTTTCATGTTTAGGTTTCACTCTGTTTTCTCCTATATGGATACATGTAGTTGGAACTCTAAATCAAACACGGTTTGTGCTAGCTCTTTGAAACTTGGCACAGTAATGTAGTTCCAAGTTCTATCGCTATGGTTTGTGTGCTATTGAAGTAGCCCCAAGGAGAGACTGACGAGAATCACTTTCATTGAAAGTGGTTGGAGGCTTCCAAAAAACTGCGAGTTTCCTGAAATCTCAGCAAACATTTTTTCACCCAATCTTGATGATACTTCCATTTAATGATCAGTACACCAATCCCACTTGGCTCACCAAATTTCGTTCTTCTAGGTTAAAACGTTCCTTGCAGTAACCGTTTTCATGTTTAGGTTTCACTCTGTTTTCTCATATATAGATACGTGTAGTTGGAACTCTAAATCAAACACGGTTTGTGCTAGCTCTTTGAAACTTGGCACAATAATGTAGTTCCAAGTTCTATCGCTATGGTTTGTGTGCTATTGAAGTAGCCCCAAGCAGAGACTGACGAGAATCCCTTTCATTGAAAGGGGTTGCCAAGCTTCCAAAAAACTGCGAGTTTCCTGAAATCTCAGCAAACATTTTTTCACCCAATCTTGATGATACTTGCAGGTAGTGATCAGTACATGAATCCCACTTGGCTCACTAAATTTCATTCTTCTAGGTTAAACCGTTCCTTTGCAGTAACCGTTTTCATGTTTAGGTTTCACTCTGTTTTCTCCTATATGGATACATGTAGTTGGAACTCTAAATCAAACACGGTTTGTGCTAGCTCTTTCAAACTTGGCACAATAATGTAGTTCCAAGTTCTGTCGCTATGATTTGTGTGCTTTTGAAGTAGCACCAAGGAGAGACTGACGAGAATCCCTTTCATTGAAAGGGGTTATCAAGCTTCCAAAAAACTACGAGTTTCCTGAAATCTCAGCAAACATTTTTTCACCCAATCTTGATGATACTTGCAGGTAGTGATCAGTACACGAATCCCACTTGGCTCACCAAATTTCGTTCTTCTAGGTTAAACCGTTCCTTTGCAGTAACCGTTTTCAGGTTTAGGTTTCACTCTGTTTTCTCCTATATGGATACATGTTTTTGGAACTCTAAATCAAACACGGTTTGTGCTAGCTCTTTGAAACTTGGCACAATAATGTAGTTCCAAGTTCTATCACTATGGTTTGTGTGCTATTGAAGTAGTCCCAAGCAGAGACTCACGAGAATCCCTTTCATTGAAAGGGGTTGCCAAGCTTCCAAAAAACTACGAGTTTCCAGAAATCTCAGCAAATATTTTTGCACCCAATCTTGATGATACTTGCAGGTAGTGATCAGTACACGAATCTCACTTCGCTCACTAAATTTCGTTTTTCTAGGTTAAATGGTTCCTTTGCAGTAACCGTTTTCATGTTTAGTTTTCACTCTGTTTTCTCCTATATAGATACGTGTAGTTGGAACTCTAAATCAAACACGGTTTGTGCTAGCTCTTTGAAACTTGGCACAATAATGTAGTTCCAAGTTCTATCGCTATGGTTTGTGTGCTATTGAAGTAGCCCCAAGCAGAGACTGACGAGAATCCCTTTCATTGAAAGGGGTTGCCAAGCCTCCAAAAAACTGCGAGTTTCCTGAAATCTCAGCAAACATTTTTTCACCAATCTTGATGATACTTGCAGGTAGTGATAAGTACATAAATCCCACTTGGCTCACCAAATTTCGTTCTTCTAGGTTAAACCGTTCCTTTGCAGTAACCGTTTTCATGTTTAGGTTTCACTCTGTTTTCTCCTATATGGATACATGTAGTTGGAACTCTAAATCAAACACGGTTTGTGCTAGCTCTTTGAAACTTGGCACAATAATGTAGTTCCAAGTTCTGTGGCTATGGTTTGTGTGCTATTGAAGTAGCCCCAAGCAGAGACTGACGAGAATCCCTTTCATTGAAAGTGGTTGCCAAGCTTCCAAAACACTACGAGTTTCCTGAAATCTCAGCAAACATTTTTTCACCCAATCTTGATGATACTGCCATTTAATGATCAGTACACCAATCCCACTTGGCTCACCAAATTTCGTTCTTCTAGGTTAAACTGTTCCTTTGCAGTAACCGTTTTCATGTTTAGGTTTCACTCTGTTTTCTCCTATTGGATACATGTAGTTGGAACTCTAAATCAAACACGGTTTGTGCTAGCTCTTTGAAACTTGGCACAATAATGTAGTTCCAAGTTCTATAGCTATGGTTTGTGTTCTACTGAAGTAGCCCCAAGCAGAGACTGACGAGAATCCCTTTCATTGAAAGGGGTTGCCAGGCTTCCAAAAAACTGCGAGTTTCCTGAAATCTCAGCAAACATTTTTTCACCCAATCTTCATGATACTTCCATTTAATGATCAGTACACCAATCCCACTTGGCTCTCCAAATTTCGTTCTTCTAGGTTAAAATGTTCCTTTGCAGTAACCGTTTTCATGTTTAGGTTTCACTCTGTTTTCTCCTATATGGATACATGTAGTTGCAACTCTAAATCAAACACGGTTTGTGCTAGCTCTTTGAAACTTGGCACAATAATGTAGTTCCAAGTTCTATCGCTATGGTTTGTGTGCTATTGAAGTAGCCCCAAGCAGAGACTGACGAGAATCCCTTTCATTGAAAGGGGTTGCCAAGCTTCCAAAAAACTACGAGTTTCCAGAAATCTCAGCAAACATTTTTTCACCCAGTCTTGATTATACTTCCATTTAATGATCAGTACACCAATCCCACTTGACTCACCAAATTTCGTTATTCTAGATTAAACCTTTCCTTTGCAGTAACAGTTTTCATGTTTAGGTTTCACTCTATTTTCTCCTATATGGATACATGTAGTTGGAACTCTAAATCAAACACGGTTTGTGCTAGCTCTTTGAAACTTGGCACAATAATGTAGTTCCAAGTTCTATCGCTATGGTTTGTGTGCTATTGACGTAGCCCAAAGCAGAGACTGACGAGAATCCCTTTCATTGAAAGGGGTTGCCAAGCTTCCAAAAAACTGCGAGTTTCCTGAAATCTCAGCAAACATTTTTTCACCCAATCGTGATGATACTTCCATTTAATGATCAGTACACCAATCCCACTTTGCTCACCAAATTTCATTCTTCTAGGTTAAACCGTTCTTTGCAGTAACTGTTTTCATGTTTAGGTTTCACTCTGTTTTCTCGTATATGGATACATGTAGTTGGAACTCTAAATCAAACACGGTTTGTGCTAGCTCTTTGAAACTTGGCACAATAATGTTGTTCCAAGTTCTGTCGCTATGATTTGTGTGCTTTTGAAGTAGCCCCAAGCAGAGACTGACGAGAATCCCTTTCATTGAAAGGGGTTATCAATCTTCCAAAAAACTGCGAGTTTCCTGAAATCTCAGCAAACATTTTTTCACCCAATCTTGATGATCCTTCCATTTAATGATCAGGACACCAATCCCACTTGGCTCACCAAATTTCGTTCTTCTAGGTTAAACCGTTCCTTTGCAGTAACCGTTTTCATGTTTAGGTTTCACTCTGTTTTCTCCTATATGGATACATGTAGTTGGAACTCTAAATCAAACACGGTTTGTGCTAGCTCTTTGAAACTTGGCACAATAATGTAGTTCCAAGTTCTATCGCTATGGTTTGTGTGCCATTGAAGTAGCCCCAAGCAGAGACTGACGAGAATCCCTTTCATTGAAAGTGGTTGCCAAGCTTCCAAAAAACTGCGAGTTTCCTGAAATCTCAGCAAAAATTTTTTCACCCAGTCTTGATGATACTTCCATTTAATGATCAGTACACCAATCCCACTTGGATCACCAAATTTCGTTCTTCTAGGTTAAACCGTTCCTTTGCAGTAACCGTTTTCTTGTTTAGATTTCACTCTGTTTTCTCCTATATGGATACATGTAGTTGGAACTCTAAATCAAACACGGTTTGTGCTACCTCTTTGAAACTTGGCACAATAATATAGTTCCAAGTTCTATAGCTATGGTTTGTGTTCTACAGAAGTAGCCTCAAGCAGAGACTGACGAGAATCCCTTTCATTGAAAGGGGTTGCCAGGCTTCCAAAAAACTGCGAGTTTCCTGTAATCTCAGCAAACATTTTTTCACCCAATCTTGATGATACTTCCATTTAATGATCAGTACACCAATCCCACTTTGCTCACCAAATTTCATTCTTCTAGGTTAAACCGTTCCTTTGCAGTAACTGTTTTCATGTTTAGGTTTCACTCTATTTTCTCCTATATGGATACATGTAGTTGGAACTCTAAATCAAACACAGTTTGTGCTAGCTCTTTGAAACTTGGCACAATAATGTAGTTCCAAGTTCTATCGCTATGGTTTGTGTGCTATTGAAGTAGCCCCAAGCAGAAACTGACGAGAATCCCTTTCATTGAAAGGGGTTGCCAAGCTTCCAAAAAACTGCGAGTTTCCTGAAATCTCAGCAAATATTTTTTCACCCAATCTTTATGATACTTGCAGGTTGTGATCAGTACACGAATCTCATTTGGCTCACTAAATTTCGTTCTTCTAGGTTTAACCGTTCCTTTGCAGTAACCGTTTTCATGTTTAGGTTTCACTCTGTTTTCTCCTATATGGATACATGTAGTTGGAACTCTAAATCAAACACGGTTTGTGCTAGCTCTTTGAAACTTGGCACAATAATGTAGTTCCAAGTTCTATCGCTATGGTTTGTGTGCTATTGAAGTAGCCCCAAGCAGAGACTGACGAGAATCCCTTTCAATGAAAGGGGATGCCAAGCTTCCAAAAAACTACGAGTTTCCTGAAATCTCAGCAGACATTTTTTCACCCAATCTTGATGATACTTCCATTTAATGATCAGTACACCAATCCCACTTGGCTCACCAAATTTCGTTCTTCTAGGTTAAACCGTTCCTTTGCAGTAACCGTTTTCATGTTTAGGTTTCACTCTGTTTTCTCCTATATGGATACATGTAGTTGGAACTCTAAATCAAACACGGTTTGTGCTAGCTCTTTGAAACTTGGCACAATAATGTAGTTCCAAGTTCTATCGCTATGGTTTGTGTGCTATTGAAGTAGCCCCAAGCAGAGACTGACAAGAATCCCTTTCATTGAAAGGGGTTGCCAAGCTTCCAAAAAACTGCGAGTTTCCTGAAATCTCAGCAAACATTTTTTCACTCAATCTTGATGATACTTGCAGGTAGTGATCAGTACACGAATCCCACTAGGCTCACCAAATTTCGTTCTTCTAGGTTAAACCGTTCCTTTGCAGTAACCGTTTTCATGTTTAGGTTTCACTCTGTTTTCTCCTATATGGATACATGTAGTTGGAACTCTAAATCAAACACGGTTTGTGCTAGCTCTTTGAAACTTGGCACAATAATGTAGTTCCAAGTTCTATCGCTATGGTTTGTGTGCTATTGAAGTAGCCCCAAGCAGAGACTGACAATAATCCCTTTCATTGAAAGGGGTTGCCAAGCTTCCAAAAAACTGCGATTTTCCTGAAATCTCAGCAAACATTTTTTCACCCAATCTTTATGATACTTGCAGGTAGTGATCAGTACACGAATCCCACTTGGCTCACCAAATTTCATTCTTTAGGTTAAACCGTTCCTTTGCAGTAACCGTTTTCATGTTTAGGTTTCAATCTGTTTTCTCCTATATGGATACATGTAGTTGGAACTCTAAATCAAACACGGTTTGTGCTAGCTCTTTGAAACTTGGCACAATAATGTAGTTCCAAGTTCTATCGCTATGGTTTGTGTGCTATTGAAGTAGCCCCAAGCAGAGACTGACGAGAATCCCTTTCATTGAAAGGGGTTGCCAAGCTTCCAAAAATCTACGAGTTTCCTGAAATCTCAGCAAACATTTTTTCACCCAATCTTTATGATACTTGCAGGTTGTGATCAGTACACGAATCTCATTTGGCTCACTAAATTTCGTTCTTCTAGGTTTAACCGTTCCTTTGCAGTAACCGTTTTCATGTTTAGGTTTCACTCTGTTTTCTCCTATATGGATACATGTAGTTGGAACTCTAAATCAAACACGGTTTGTGCTAGCTCTTTGAAACTTGGCACAATAATGTAGTTCCAAGTTCTATCGCTATGGTTTGTGTGCTATTGAAGTAGCCCCAAGCAGAGACTGACGAGAATCCCTTTCATTGAAAGGGGTTGCCAAGCTTCCAAAAAACTACGAGTTTCCTGAAATCTCAGCAAACATTTTTTCACCCAATATTGATGATACTTCCATTTAATGATCAGTACACCAATCCCACTTGGCTCACCAAATTTCGTTCTTCTAGGTTAAACCGTTCCTTTGCAGTAACCGTTTTCATGTTTAGGTTTCACTCTGTTTTCTCCTATATGGATACATGTAGTTGGAACTCTAAATCAAACACGGTTTGTGCTAGCTCTTTGAAACTTGGCACAATAATGAAGTTCCAAGTTCTATCGCTATGGTTTGTGTGCTATTGAAGTAGCCCCAAGCAGAGACTGACGAGAATCCCTTTCAGAGAAAGGGAGTGCCAGGCTTCAAAAAACTCCGAATTTCCTGAAATCTCAGCAGACATTTTTTCACCCAATCTTGATGAAACTTCCATTTAATGATCAGTACACCAATCCCACTTGGCTCACCAAATTTCGTTCTTCTAGGTTACACCGTTCCTTTGCAGTAATCGTTTTCATATTTAGGTTTCACTCTGTTTTCTCCTATATAGATACATGTAGTTGGAACTCTAAATCAAACAAGGTTTGTGCTAGCTCTTTGAAACTTGGCACAATAATATAGTTCCAAGTTCTATCGTTATGGTTTGTGTGCTATTGAAGTAGCCCCAAGCAGAGAATGACGAGAATCCCTTTCATTGAAAGGGGTCGCCAAGCTTCCAAAAAACTACGAGTTTCCTGAAATCTCAGCAAACATTTTTTCACCCAATCTTGATGATACTTCCATTTAATGATCAGTACACCAATCCCACATGGCACACCAAATTTCGTTCTTCTAGGTTAAACCGTTCCTTTGCAGTAACCGTTTTCATGTTTAGGTTTCACTCTGTTTTCTCCTATATGGATACATGTAGTTGGAACTCTAAATCAAACACGGTTTGTGCTAGCTCTTTGAAACTTGGCACAATAATGTAGTTCCAAGTTCTATCGCTATGGTTTGTGTGCTATTGAAGTAGCCCCAAGCAGAGACTGACGAGAATCCCTTTCATTGAAAGGGGTTGCCAAGCTTCCAAAAAACTACGAGTTTCCTGAAATATCAGCAAACATTTTTTCACCCAATCTTGATGATACTTCCATTTAATGATCAGTACACGAATCCCACTTGGCTCACCAAATTTCGTTCTTCTAAGTTAAACCGTTCCTTTGCAGTAACCGTTTTCATATTTAGGTTTCACTCTGTTTTCTCCTATATGGATACATGTAGTTGGAACTGTAAATCAAACACGGTTTGTGCTAGCTCTTTGAAACTTGGCACAATAATGTAGTTCCAAGTTCTATCGCTATGGTTTGTGTGCTATTGAAGTAGCACCAATCAGAGACTGACGAGAATCCTTTTCAATGAAAGGGGTTGCCAAGCTTCCAAAAAACTACGATTTTCCTGAAATCTCAGCAAACATTTTTTCACCCAATCTTGATGATACTTCTATTTAATGATCAGTACACCAATCCCACTTGGCTCACCAAATTTCGTTCTTCTAGGTTAAACCGTTCCTTTGCAGTAACCGTTTTCATATTTAGGTTTCACTCTGTTTTCTCCTATATGGATACATGTAGTTGGAACTCTAAATCAAACACGGTTTGTGCTAGCTCTTTGAAACTTGGCACAATAATGTAGTTCCAAGTTCTATCGCTATGGTTTGTGTGCTATTGAAGTAGCCCCAAGCAGAGACTGACGAGAATCCCTTTCATTGAAAGGCGTTGCCAAGCTACCAAAAATCTACGAGTTTCCTGAAATCTCAGCAAACATTTTTTCACCCAATCTTGATGATACTTCTATTTAAAGATCAGTACACCAATCCCACTTGGCTCACCAAATTTCGTTCTTCTACGTTAAACCGTTCCTTTCAGTAACCGTTTTCATGTTTAGGTTTCACTCTGTTTTCTCCTATATGGATACATGTAGTTGGAACTCTAAATCAAACACGGTTTGTGCTAGCTCTTTGAAACTTGGCACAATAATGTAGTTCCAAGTTCTATCGCTATGGTTTGTGTGCTATTGAAGTAGCCCCAAGCAGAGACTGACGAGAATCCCTTTCAATGAAAGGGGATGGCAAGCTTCCAAAAAACTACGAGTTTCCTGAAATCTCAGCAGACATTTTTTCACCCAATCTTGATGATACTTCCATTTAATGATCAGTACACCAATCCCACTTGGCTCACCAAATTTCGTTCTTCTAGGTTAAACCGTTCCTTTGCAGTAACCGTTTTCATGTTTAGGTTTCACTCTGTTTTCTCCTATATGGATACATGTAGTTGGAACTCTAAATCAAACACGGTTTGTGCTAGCTCTTTGAAACTTGGCACAATAATGTAGTTCCAAGTTCTATCGCTATGGTTTGTGTGCTATTGAAGTAGCCCCAAGCAGAGACTGACAAGAATCCCTTTCATTGAAAGGGGTTGCCAAGCTTCCAAAAAACTGCGAGTTTCCTGAAATCTCAGCAAACATTTTTTCACTCAATCTTGATGATACTTGCAGGTAGTGATCAGTACACGAATCCCACTTGGCTCACCAAATTTCGTTCTTCTAGGTTAAACCGTTCCTTTGCAGTAACCGTTTTCATGTTTAGGTTTCACTCTGTTTTCTCCTATATGAATACATGTAGTTGGAACTCTAAATCAAACACGGTTTGTGCTAGCTCTTTGAAACTTGGCACAATAATGTAGTTCCAAGTTCTATCGCTATGGTTTGTGTGCTATTGAAGTAGCCCCAAGCAGAGACTGACGAGAATCCCTTTCATTGAAAGGGGTTGCCAAGCTTCCAAAAATCTACGAGTTTCCTGAAATCTCAGCAAACATTTTTTCACCCAATCTTGATGATACTTCTATTTAAAGATCAGTACACCAATCCCACTTGGCTCACCAAATTTCGTTCTTCTACGTTAAACCGTTCCTTTGCAGTAACCGTTTTCATGTTTAGGTTTCACTCTGTTTTCTCCTATATGGATACATGTAGTTGGAACTCTAAATCAAACACGGTTTGTGCTAGCTCTTTGAAACTTAGCAGAATAATGTAGTTCCAAGTTCTATCACTATGGTTTGTGTGCTATTGAAGTAGCCCCAAGCAGAGACTGACGAGAATCCTTTCATTGAAAGGGGTTGCCAAGCTTCCAAAAAACTGCGAGTTTCCTGAAATCCCAGCAAACATTTTTTCACCCAATCTTGATGATACTTGCAGGTAGTGATCAGTACACCAATCCCACTTGGCTCACCAAATTTCGTTCTTCTAGGTTAAAACGTTCCTTTGCAGTAACCGTTTTCATGTTTAGGTTTCACTCTGTTTTCTCCTATATAGATACATGTAGTTGGAACTCTAAATCAAACACGGTTTGCGCTAGCTCTTTGAAACTTGGCACAATAATGTAGTTCCAAGTTCTATCTCTATGGTTTGTGTGCTATTGAAGTAGCCCCAAGCAGAGACTCACGAGAATCCCTTTCATTGAAAGGGGTTTCCAGGCTTCCAAAAAACTGCGAGTTTCCTGAAATCTCAGCAAACATTTTTTCATCCAATCTTGATAATACTTGCAGGTAGTGATCAGTAAACCAATGCCATTTCTCTCACCAATTTTCGTTCTCTAGGTTAAACCGTTCCTAGCAATAACCGTTTTCATCTTTAGGTTTCACTCTGTTTTCTCCTATATGGATACATGTAGTTGGAACTCTAAATCAAACACGGTTTGTGCTAGCTCTTTGAAACTTGGCACAATAATGTAGTTCCAAGTTCTATCGCTATGGTTTGTGTGCTATTGAAGTAGCCCCAAGCAGAGACTGACGAGAATCCCTTTCATTGAAAGGGGTTGCCAAGCTTCCAAAAAACTACGAGTTTCCTGAAATCTCAGCAAACATTTTTTCACCCAATCTTGATGAGACTTCCATTTAATGATCAGTACACCAATCCCACTTGGCTCACCAAATTTCGTTCTTCTAGGTTAAACCGTTCCTTTGCAGTAACTGTTTTCATGTTTAGGTTTCACTCTGTTTTCTCCTATGTGGATACATGTAGTTGGAACTCTAAATCAAACACGGTTTGTGCTAGCTCTTTGAAACTTGGCACAATAATGTAGTTCCAAGTTCTATCGCTATGGTTTGTGTGCTATTGAAGTAGCCCCAAGCAGAGACTGACGAGAATCCCTTTCATTGAAAGTGGTTGCCAAGCTTCCAAAAAACTACGAGTTTCCTGAATTCTCAGCAAACATTTTTTCACCCAAAATTGATGATACTTGCAGGTAGTGATCAGTTCACGAATCTCACTTGGCTCACTAAATTTCGTTCTTCTAGGTTAAACCGTTCCATTGCAGTAACCGTTTTCATGTTTAGGTTTCACTCTGTTTTCTCCTATATGGATACATGTAGTTGGAACTCTAAATCAAACACGGTTTCTGCTAGCTCTTTGAAACTTGGCACAATAATGTAGTTCCAAGTTCTGTCGCTATGGTTTGTGTGCTATTGAAGTAGCCCCAAGCAGAGACTGACGAGAATCTCTTTAATTGAAAGGGGTTGCCAAGCTTGCAAAAAACTACGAGTTTCCTGAAATCTCAGCAAACATTTTTTCACCCAGTCTTGATGATACTTCCATTTAATGATCAGTACACCAATCCCACTTGGCTCACCAAATTTCGTTCTTCTAGGTAAAACCGGTCCTTTGCAGTAATCGTTTTCATATTTAGGTTTCACTCTGTTTTCTCCTATATAGATACATGTAGTTGGAACTCTAAATCAAACACGGTTTGTGCTAGCTCTTTGAAACTTGGCACAATAATGTAGTTTCAAGTTCTATCGCTATGGATTGTGTGCTATTGAAGTAGCCCCAAGCACAGACTAACGAGAATCCCTTTCATTGAAAGGGGTTGCCAAGCTTCCAAAAAACTACGAGTTTCCTGAAATCTCAGCAAACATTTTTTCACCCAATCTTGATGATACTTCCATTTAATGATCAGTACACCAATCCCACTTGGCTCACTAAATTTCGTTCTTCTAGGTTAAACCGTTCCTTTGCAGTAACCGTTTTCATGTTTAGGTTTCACTCTGTTTTCTCCTATATGGATACATATAGTTGGAACTCTAAATCAAACACGGTTTGTGCTAGCTCTTTGAAACTTGGCACAATAATGTAGTTCCAAGTTCTATCGCTATGGTTTGTGTGCTATTGAAGTAGCCCCAAGCAGAGACTGACCAGAATCCCTTTCATAGAAAGGGGTTGCCAGGCTTCAAAAAAACTGCGAGTTTCCTGAAATCTCAGCAAACATTTTTTCACCCGGTCTTGATGATACTTCCATTTAATGAGCAGTACACCAATCGCACTTGGCTCACCAAATTTCGTTCTTCTAGGTTAAACCGTTCCTTTGCGGTAACTGTTTTCATGTTTAGGTTTCACTCTGTTTTCTCCTATATAGATACATGTAGTTGGAACTCTAAATCAAACACGGTTTGTGCTAGCTCTTTGAAACTTGGCACAATAATGTAGTTCCAATTTCTGTCGCTATGGTTTGTGTGCTATTGAAGTAGCCCCAAGCAGAGACTGACGAGAATCTCTTTCATTGAAAGGGGTTGCCAAGCTTGCAAAAAACTACGAGTTTCCTGAAATCTCAGCAAACATTTTTTCACCCAGTCTTGATGATACTTCCATTTAATGATCAGTACACCAATCCCACTTGGCTCACCAAATTTCGTTCTTCTAGGTTAAACCGGTCCTTTGCAGTAATCGTTTTCATATTTAGGTTTCACTCTGTTTTCTCCTATATAGATACATGTAGTTGGAACTCTAAATCAAACACGGTTTGTGCTAGCTCTTTGAAACTTGGCACAATAATGTAGTTTCAAGTTCTATCGCTATGGATTGTGTGCTATTGAAGTAGCACCAAGCAGAGACTGACGAGAATCCCTTTCATAGAAAGGGGTTGCCAGGCTTCAAAAAACTGCGAGTTTCCTGAAATCTCAGCAAACATTTTTTCACCCAGTCTTGATGATACTTCCATTTAAGGATCAGTACACCAATCCCACTTGGCTCACCAAATTTCGTTCTTCTAGGTTAAAACGTTCCTTTGCAGTAACCGTTTTCATGTTTAGGTTTCACTCTGTTTTCTCCTATATAGATACATGTAGTTGGAACTCTAAATCAAACACGGTTTGCGCTAGCTCTTTGAAACTTGGCACAATAATGTAGTTCCAAGTTCTATCTCTATGGTTTGTGTGCTATTGAAGTAGCCCCAAGCAGAGACTGACGAGAATCCCTTTCATTGAAAGGGGTTTCCAGGCTTCCAAAAAACTGCGAGTTTCCTGAAATCTCAGCAAACATTTTTTCATCCAATCTTGATAATACTTGCAGGTAGTGATCAGTAAACCAATGCCATTTCTCTCACCAATTTTCGTTCTCTAGATTAAACCGTTCCTAGCAATAACCGTTTTCATCTTTAGGTTTCACTCTGTTTTCTCCTAAATGGATACATGTAGTTGGAACTCTAAATCAAACACGGTTTGTGCTAGCTCTTTGAAACTTGGCCCAATAATGTAGTTCCAAGTTCTATCGCTATGGTTTGTGTGCTATTGAAGTAGCCCCAAGCAGAGACTGACGAGAATCCCTTTCATTGAAAGGGGTTGCCAAGCTTCCAAAAAACTACGAGTTTCCTGAAATCTCAGCAAACATTTTTTCACCCAGTCTTGATGATAATTCCATTTAATGATCAGTACACCAATCCCACTTGGCTCACCAAATTTCGTTCTTCTAGGTTAAACCGTTCCTTTGCAGTAACCGTTTTCTTGTTTAGATTTCACTCTGTTTTCTCCTATGTGGATACATGTAGTTGGAACTCTAAATCAAACACGGTTTGTGCTAGCTCTTTGAAACTTGGCACAATAATGTAGTTCCAAGTTCTATCGCTATGGTTTGTGTGCTATTGAAGTAGCCCCAAGCAGAGACTGACGAGAATCCCTTTCATTGAAAGTGGTTGCCAAGCTTCCAAAAAACTACGAGTTTCCTGAATTCTCAGCAAACATTTTTTCACCCAAAATTGATGATACTTGCAGGTAGTGATCAGTTCACGAATCTCACTTGGCTCACTAAATTTCGTTCTTCTAGGTTAAACCGTTCCATTGCAGTAACCGTTTTCATGTTTAGGTTTCACTCTGTTTTCTCCTATGTGGATACATGTAGTTGGAACTCTAAATCAAACACGGTTTGTGCTAGCTCTTTGAAACTTGGCACAATAATGTAGTTCCAAGTTCTATCGCTATGGTTTGTGTGCTATTGAAGTAGCCCCAAGCAGAGACTGACGAGAATCCCTTTCATAGAAAGGGGTTGCCAGGCTTCAAAAAAACTGCGAGTTTCCTGAAATCTCAGCAAACATTTTTTCACCCGGTCTTGATGATACTACCATTTAATGATCAGTACACCAATCGCACTTGGCTCACCAAATTTCGTTCTTCTAGGTTAAACCGTTCCTTTGTGGTAACTGTTTTCATGTTTAGGTTTCACTCTGTTTTCTCCTATATAGATACATGTAGTTGGAACTCTAAATCAAACACGGTTTGTGCTAGCTCTTTGATACTTGGCACAATAATGTAGTTCCAAGTTCTATCGCTATGGTTTTTGTGCTACTAAAGTAGCCCCAAGCAGAGACTGACGAGAATCCCTTTCATAGAAAGGGGTTGCCAGGCTTCAAAAAACTGCGAGTTTCCTGAAATCTCAGCAAACATTTTTTCACCCAGTCTTGATGATACTTCCATTTAAGGATCAGTACACCAATCCCACTTGGCTCACCAAATTTCGTTCTTCTAGGTTAAAACGTTCCTTTGCAGTAACCGTTTTCATGTTTAGGTTTCACTCTGTTTTCTCCTATATAGATACATGTAGTTGGAACTCTAAATCAAACACGGTTTGCGCTAGCTCTTTGAAACTTGGCACAATAATGTAGTTCCAAGTTCTATCTCTATGGTTTGTGTGCTATTGAAGTAGCCCCAAGCAGAGACTGACGAGAATCCCTTTCATTGAAAGGGGTTTCCAGGCTTCCAAAAAACTGCTAGTTTCCTGAAATCTCAGCAAACATTTTTTCATCCAATCTTGATAATACTTGCAGGTAGTGATCAGTAAACCAATGCCATTTCTCTCACCAATTTTCGTTCTTCTAGGTTAAACCGTTCCTAGCAATAACTGTTTTCATCTTTAGGTTTCACTCTGTTTTCTCCTATATGGATACATGTAGTTGGAACTCTAAATCAAACACGGTTTGTGCTAGCTCTTTGAAACTTGGCACAATAATGTAGTTCCAAGTTCTATCGCTATGGTTTGTGTGCTATTGAAGTAGCCCCAAGCGGAGACTGACGAGAATCCCTTTCATTGAAAGGGGTTGCCAAGCTTCCAAAAAACTGCGAGTTTCCTGAAATCTCAGCAAACATTTTTTCACCTAATCTTGATGATACTTGCAGGTAGTGATCAGTACACGAATCCCACTTGGCTCACCAAATTTCGTTCTTCTAGGTTAAACCGTTCCTTTGCAGTAACCGTTTTCATGTTTAGGTTTCACTCTGTTTTCTCCTATATGGATACATGTAGTTGGAACGCTAAATCAAACACGGATTGTTCTAGCTCTTTGAAACTTGGCACAATAATGTAGTTCCAAGTTCTATCGCTATGGTTTGTGTGCTATTGAAGTAGCCCCAAGCAGAGACTGACGAGAATCCCTTTCATTGAAAGGGGTTGCCAAGCTTCCAAAAAACTGCGAGTTTCCTGAAATCTCAGCAAACATTTTTTCACCCAATCTTGATGATACTTGCAGGTAGTGATCAGTACACGAATCAAACTTGGCTCACCAAATTTCGTTCTTCTAGGTTAAACCGTTCCTTTGCAGTAACCGTTTTCATGTTTAGGTTTCACTCTGTTTTCTCCTATATGGATACATGTAGTTGGAACTCTAAATCAAACACGGTTTGTGCTAGCTCTTTGAAACTTGGCACAATAATGTAGTTCCAAGTTCTATCGCTATGGTTTGTGTGCTATTGAAGTAGCCCCAAGCAGAGACTGACGAGAATCCCTTTCTTGAAAGGGGTTGCCAAACTTCCAAAAAACTACTAGATTCCTGAAATCTCAGCAAACATTTTTTCACCTAATCTTGATGATACTTGCAGGTAGTGATCAGTACACGAATCCCACTTGGCTCACCAAATTTCGTTTTTCTAGGTTAAACCGTTCCTTTGCTGTAACCGTTTTCATGTTTAGGTTTCACTCTGTTTTCTCCTATATGGATACATGTAGTTGGAACGCTAAATCAAACACGGATTGTGCTAGCTCTTTGAAACTTGGCACAATAATGTAGTTCCAAGTTCTATCGCTATGGTTTGTGTGCTATTGAAGTAGCACCAAGCAGAGACTGACGAGAATCCCTTTCATAGAAAGGGGTTGCCAGGCTTCAAAAAACTGCGAGTTTCCTGAAATCTCAGGAAACATTTTTTCACCCAGTCTTGATGATACTTCCATTTAAGGATCAGTACATCAATCCCACTTGGCTCACCAAATTTCGTTCTTCTAGGTTAAAACGTTCCTTTGCAGTAACCGTTTTCATGTTTAGGTTTCACTCTGTTTTCTCCTATATAGATACATGTAGTTGGAACTCTAAATCAAACACGGTTTGTGCTAGCTCTTTGAAACTTGGCACAATAATGTAGTTCCAAGTTCTATCTCTATGGTTTGTGTGCTATTGAAGTAGCCCCAAGCAGAGACTGACGAGAATCCCTTTCATTGAAAGGGGTTGCCAAGCTTCCAAAAAACTGCGAGTTTCCTGAAATCTCAGCAAACATTTTTTCACCCAATCTTGATGATACTTGCAGGTAGTGATCAGTACACCAATCTCACTTGGCTCACCAAATTTCATTCTTCTAGGTTAAAACGTTCCTTTGCAGTAACCGTTTTCATGTTTAGGTTTCACTCTGTTTTCTCCTATATAGATACATGTAGTTGGAACTCTAAATCAAACACGGTTTGCGCTAGCTCTTTGAAACTTGGCACAATAATGTAGTTCCAAGTTCTATCTCTATGGTTTGTGTGCTATTGAAGTAGCCCCAAGCAGAGACTGACGAGAATCCCTTTCATTGAAAGGGGTTTCCAGGCTTCCAAAAAACTGCGAGTTTCCTGAAATCTCAGCAAACATTTTTTCATCCAATCTTGATAATACTTGCAGGTAGTGATCAGTAAACCAATGCCATTTCTCTCACCAATTTTCGTTCTCTAGGTTAAACCGTTCCTAGCAATAACCGTTTTCATCTTTAGGTTTCACTCTGTTTTCTCCTATATGGATACATGTAGTTGGAACTCTAAATCAAACACGGTTTGTGCTAGCTCTTTGAAACTTGGCCCAATAATGTAGTTCCAAGTTCTATCGCTATGGTTTGTGTGCTATTGAAGTAGCCCCAAGCAGAGACTGACGAGAATCCCTTTCATTGAAAGGGGTTGCCAAGCTTCCAAAAAACTACGAGTTTCCTGAAATCTCAGCAAACATTTTTTCACCCAGTCTTGATGATACTTCCATTTAATGATCAGTACACCAATCCCACTTGGCTCACTAAATTTCGTTCTTCTAGGTTAAACCGTTCCTTTGCAGTAACCGTTTTCATGTTTAGGTTTCACTCTGTTTTCTCCTATATGGATACATATAGTTGGAACTCTAAATCAAACACGGTTTGTGCTAGCTCTTTGAAACTTGGCACAATAATGTAGTTCCAAGTTCTATCGCTATGGTTTGTGTGCTATTGAAGTAGCCCCAAGCAGAGACTGACGAGAATCCCTTTCATAGAAAGGGGTTGCCAGGCTTCAAAAAAACTGCGAGTTTCCTGAAATCTCAGCAAACATTTTTTCACCCGGTCTTGATGATACTTCCATTTAATGATCAGTACACCAATCGCACTTGGCTCACCAAATTTCGTTCTTCTAGGTTAAACCGTTCCTTTGCGGTAACTGTTTTCATGTATAGGTTTCACTCTGTTTTCTCCTATATAGATACATGTAGTTGGAACTCTAAATCAAACACGGTTTGTGCTAGCTCTTTGATACTTGGCACAATAATGTAGTTCCAAGTTCTATCGCTATGGTTTGTGTGCTATTGAAGTAGCCCCAAGCAGAGACTGACGAGAATCCCTTTCATAGAAAGGGGTTGCCAGGCTTCAAAAAACTGCGAGTTTCCTGAAATCTCAGCAAACATTTTTTCACCCAGTCTTGATGATACTTCCATTTAAGGATCAGTACACCAATCCCACTTGGCTCACCAAATTTCGTTCTTCTAGCTTAAAACGTTCCTTTGCAGTAACCGTTTTCATGTTTAGGTTTCACTCTGTTTTCTCCTATATAGATACATGTAGTTGGAACTCTAAATCAAACACGGTTTGCGCTAGCTCATTGAAACTTGGCACAATAATGTAGTTCCAAGTTCTATCTCTATGGTTTGTGTGCTATTGAAGTAGCCCCAAGCAGAGACTGACGAGAATCCCTTTCATTGAAAGGGGTTTCCAGGCTTCCAAAAAACTGCGAGTTTCCTGAAATCTCAGCAAACATTTTTTCATCCAATCTTGATAATACTTGCAGGTAGTGATCAGTAAACCAATGCCATTTCTCTCACCAATTTTCGTTCTTCTAGGTTAAACCGTTCCTAGCAATAACCGTTTTCATCTTTAGGTTTCACTCTGTTTTCTCCTATATGGATACATGTAGTTGGAACTCTAAATCAAACACGGTTTGTGCTAGCTCTTTGAAACTTGGCACAATAATGTAGTTCCAAGTTCTATCGCTATGGTTTGTGTGCTATTGAAATAGCCCCAAGCAGAGACTGACGAGAATCCCTTTCATTGAAAGGGGTTGCCAAGCTTCCAAAAAACTACGAGTTTCCTGAAATCTCAGCAAACATTTTTTCAACCAACCTTGATGATACTTCCATTTAATGATGAGTACACCAATCCCACTTGGCTCACCAAATTTCGTTCTTCTAGGTTAAACCGTTCCTTTGCAGTAACGGTTTTCATGTTTAGGTTTCACTCTGTTTTCTCCTATATGGATACATGTAGTTGGAACTCTAAATCAAACACGGTTTGTGCTAGCTCTTTGAAACTTGGCACAATAATGTAGTTCCAAGTTCTATCGCTATGGTTTGTGTGCTATTGAAGTAGCCCCAAGCAGAGACTGACGAGAATCCCTTTCATTGAAAGGGGTTGCCAAGCTTCCAAAAAACTACGAGTTTCCTGAAATCTCAGCAAACATTTTTTCACCCAATCTTGATGAGACTTCCATTTAATGATCAGTACACCAATCCCACTTGGCTCACCAAATTTCGTTCTTCTAGGTTAAACCGTTCCTTTGCAGTAACTGTTTTCATCTTTAGGTTTCACTCTGTTTTCTCCTATGTGGATACATGTAGTTGGAACTCTAAATCAAACACGGTTTGTGCTAGCTCTTTGAAACTTGGCACAATAATGTAGTTCCAAGTTCTATCGCTATGGTTTGTGTGCTATTGAAGTAGCCCCAAGCAGAGACTGACGAGAATCCCTTTCATTGAAAGTGGTTGCCAAGCTTCCAAAAAACTACGAGTTTCCTGAATTCTCAGCAAACCATTTTTTCACCCAAAATTGATGATACTTGCAGGTAGTGATCAGTTCACGAATCTCACTTGGCTCACTAAATTTCGTTCTTCTAGGTTAAAACGTTCCTTTGCAGTAACCGTTTTCATGTTTAGGTTTCACTCTGTTTTCTCCTATATGGATACATGGAGTTGGAACTCTAAATCAAACACGGTTTGTGCTAGCTCTTTGAAACTTGGCACAATAATGTAGTTCCAAGTTCTATCACTGTGGTTTGTGTGCTATTGAAGTAGCCCCAAGCAGAGACTGACGAGAATCCCTTTCATAGAAAGGGGTTTCCAGGCTTCCAAAAAATTGTGAGTATCCTGAAATCTCAGCAAACATTTTTCATCCAATCTTGATAATACTTGCAGTAGTGATCAGTAAACCAATGCCATTTCTCTCACCAATTTTCGTTCTTCTAGGTTAAACCTTTCCTTTGCAATAACCGTTTTCATGTTTAGGTTTCACTCTGTTTTCTCCTATATGGATACATGTAGTTGGAACTCTAAATCAAACATGGTTTGTGCTAGCTCTTTGAAACTTGGCACAATAATGTAGTTCCAAGTTCTATCGCTATGGTTTGTGTGCTATTGAAGTAGCCCCAAGCAGAGACTGACGAGAATCCCTTTCATTGAAAGGGGTTGCCAAGCTTCCAAAAAACTACGAGTTTCCTGAAATCTCAGCAAACATTTTTTCACCCAATCTTGATGATACTTCCATTTAATGATCAGTACACCAATCCCACTTGGCTCACCAAATTTCGTTCTTCTAGGTTAAACCGTTCCTTTGCAGTAACTGTTTTCATGTTTAGGTTTCACTCTGTTTTCTCCTATATGGATACATGTAGTTGGAACTCTAAATCAAACGCGGTTTGTGCTAGCTCTTTGAAACTTGGCACAATAATGTAATTCCAAGTTCTATCGCTATGGTTTGTGTGCTATTGAAGTAGCCCCAAGCAGAGACTGACGAGAATCCCTTTCATTGAAAGGGGTTGCCAAGCTTCCAAAAAACTACGAGTTTCCTGAAATCTCAGCAAACATTTTTTCACCCAATCTTGATGATACTTGCAGGTAGTGATCAGAACACGAATCCCACTTGGCTCACCAAATTTCGTTCTTCTAGGTTAAACCGTTCCTTTGCAGCAACCGTTTTCATGTTTAGGTTTCACTCTGTTTTCTCCTATATGGATACATGTAGTTGGAACTCTAAATCAAACACGGTTTGTGCTAGCTCTTTGAAACTAGGCACAATAATGTAGTTCCAAGATCTATCGCTATGCTTTGTGTGCTATTGAAGTAGCCCCAAGCAGAGACTGACGAGAATCCCTTTCATTGAAAGGGGTTGCCAAGCTTCCAAAAACTGCGAGTTTCCTGAAATCTCAGCAAACATTTTTTCACCCAGTCTTGATGATACTTCCATTTAATGATCAGTACACCAATCCCACTTGGCTCACCAAATTTCGTTCTTCTAGGTTAAACCGGTCCTTGCCAGTAATCGTTTTCATATTTAGGTTTCACTCTGTTTTCTCCTATATAGATACATGTAGTTGGAACTCTAAATCAAACACGGTTTGTGCTAGCTCTTTGAAACTTGGCACAATAATGTAGTTTCAAGTTCTATCGCTAGGGATTGTGTGCTATTGAAGTAGCCCCAAGCAGAGACTGACGAGAATCCCTTTCATTGAAAGGGGTTGCCAAGCTTCCAAAAAACTACGAGTTTCCTGAAATCTCAGCAAACATTTTTTCACCCAATCTTGATGATACTTCCATTTAATGATCAGTACACCAATCCCACTTGGCTCACTAAATTTCGTTCTTCTAGGTTAAACCGTTCCTTTGCAGTAACCGTTTTCATGTTTAGGTTTCACTCTGTTTTCTCCTATATGGATACATGTAGTTGGAACTCTAAATCAAACACGGTTTGTGCTAGCTCTTTGAAACTTGGCACAATAATGTAGTTCCAAGTTCTATCGCTATGGTTTGTGTGCTATTGAAGTAGCCCCAAGCAGAGACTGACGAGAATCCCTTTCATAGAAAGGGGTTGCCAGTCTTCCAAAAAACTGCGAGTTTCCTGAAATCTCAGCAAACATTTTTTCACCCGGTCTTGATGATACTTCCATTTAATGATCAGTACACCAATCCCACTTGGCTCACCAAATTTCGTTCTTCTAGCTAAACCGTTCATTTCAGTAATCGTTTTCATATTTAGATTTCACTCTGTTTTCTCCTATATAGATACATGTAGTTGGAACTCTAAATCAAACACGGTTTGTGCTAGCTCTTTGAAACTTGGCACAATAATGTAGTTTCAAGTTCTATCGCTAGGGACTGTGTGCTATTGAAGTAGCCCCAAGCAGAGACTGACGAGAATCCCTTTCATTGAAAGGGGTTTCCAGGCTTCCAAAAAAATGCGAGTTTCCTGAAATCTCAGCAAACATTTTTTCACCCAATCTTGATAATCCTTGCAGGTAGTGATCAGTAAACCAATGCCATTTCTCTAACCAATTTTCGTTCTTCTAGGTTAAACCGTTCCTTTGCAGTAACCGTTTTCATGTTTAGGTTTCACTCTGTTTTCTCCTATATGAATACATGTAGTTGGAACTCTAAATCAAACACGGTTTGTGCTAGCTCTTTGAAACTTGGCACAATAATGTAGTTCCAAGTTCTATCGCTATGGTTTGTGTGCTATTGAAGTAGCCCCAAGCAGAGACTGACGAGAATCCCTTTCATTGAAAGAGGTTGCCAAGCTTCCAAAAAACTACGAGTTTCCTGAAATCTCAGCAAACATTTTTTCACCCAATCTTGATGATACTTCAATTTAATGATCAGTACACGAATCCCACTTGGCTCACCAAATTTCGTTCTTCTAGGTTAAACCGTTCCTTTGCAGTAACTGTTTTCATGTTTAGGTTTCACTGTGTTTTCTCCTATGTGGATACATGTATTTGGAACTCTAAATCAAACACGGTTTGTGCTAGCTCTTTGAAACTTGGCACAATAATGTAGTTCCAAGTTCTATCGCTATGGTTTGTGTGCTATTGAAGTAGCCCCAAGCAGAGACTGACGAGAATCCCTTTCATTGAAAGGGGTTGCCAAGCTTCCAAAAAACTACAAGTTTCCTGAAATCTCAGAAAACATTTTTTCACCCAATCTTGATGATACTTGCAGGTAGTGATCAGTACACGAATCTCACTTGGCTGACTAAGTTTCGTTCTTCTAGGTTAAACCGTTCCATTGCAGTAACCGTTTTCATGTTTAGGTTTCACTCTGTTTTCTCCTATATGGATATATGTAGTTGGAACTCTAAATCAAACACGGTTTGTGCTAGCTCTTTGAAACTTCGCACAATAATGTAGTTCCAAGTTCTATCGCTATGGTTTGTGTGCTATTGAAGTAGCCCCAAGCAGAGACTGACGAGAATCCCTTTCATTGAAAGGGGTTGCCAAGCTTCCAAAAAACTACGAATTTCCTGAAATCTCAGCAAACGTTTTTTCACCCAATCTTGATGATACTTCCATTTAATGATCAGTACACGAATCTCACTTGGCTCACTAAATTTCGTTCTCCTAGGTTAAACCGTTCCATTGCAGTATCCGTTTTCATGTTTAGGTTTCACTCTGTTTTCTCCTATATGGATACATGTAGTTGGAACTCTAAATCAAACACGGTTTGTGCTAGCTTTTTGAAACTTGGCACAATAATGTAGTTCCAAGTTCTATCACTATGGTTTGTGTGCTATTGAAGTAGCCCCTAGAAGAGACTGACGAGAATCCCTTTCATTGAAAGGGGTTGCCAAGCTTCCAAAAAACTACGAGTTTCCTGAAATCTCAGCAAACATTTTTTCACCCAATCTTGATGATACTTCCATTTCATGATCAGTACACCAATCCCACATGGCTCACCAAATTTCGTTCTTCTAGGTTAAACCGTTCCTTTGCAGTAATCGTTTTCATATTTAGGTTTCACTCTGTTTTCTCCTATATAGATACATGTAGTTGGAACTCTAAATCAAACACGGTTTGTGCTAGCTCTTTGAAACTTGGCACAATAATGTAGTTTCAAGTTCTATCGCTAGGGATTGTGTGCTATTGAAGTAGCCCCAAGCAGAGACTGACGAGAATCCCTTTCATTGAAAGGGGTTGCCAAGCTTCCAAAAAACTACGAGTTTCCTGAAATCTCAGCAAACATTTTTTCACCCAATCTTGATGATACTTGCAGGTAGTGATCAGTACACGAATCCCACTTGGCTCACCAAATTTCGTTCTTCTAGGTTAAACCGTTCCTTTGCAGTAACCGTTTTCATGTTTCGATTTCACTCTGTTTTCTCATATATGGATACATGTAGTTGGAACTCTAAATCAAACACGGGTTGTGCTAGCTCTTTGAAACTTGGCACAATAATGTAGTTCCAAGTTCTATCGCTATGGTTTGTGTGCTATTGAAGTAGCCCCAAGCAGAGACTGACGAGAATCACTTTCATTGAAAGGGGTTGCCAAGCTTCCAAAAAACTACGCGTTTCCTGAAATCTCAGCAAACATTTTTTCACCCAATCTTGATGATACTTGCAGGTAGTGATCAGTACACGAATCTCACTTGGCTCACTAAATTTCGTTCTTCTAGGTTAAACCGTTCCATTGCAGTAACCGTTTTCATGTTTAGGTTTCACTCTGTTTTCTCCTATATGGATACATGCAGTTGGAACACTAAATCAAACACGGTTTGTGCTAGCTCTTTGAAACTTGGCACAATAATGTAGTTCCAAGTTCTATCACTATGTTTTGTGTGCTATTGAAGTAGCCCCTAGCAGAGACTGACGAGAATCCCTTTAATTGAAAGGGGTTGCCAAGCTTCCAAAAAACTACGAGTTTCCTGAAATCTCAGCAAACATTTTTTCACCCAATCTTGATGATACTTGCATTTAATGATCAGTACACCAATCTCACTTGGCTCACCAAATTTCGTTCTTCTAGGTTAAACCGTTCCTTTGCAGTAATCGTTTTCCTTTTTAGGTTTCACTCTGTTTTCTCCTATATAGATACATGTAGTTGGAACTCTAAATAAAACACGGTTTGTGCTAACTCTTTGAAACTTGGCACAATAATGTAGTTTCAAGTTCTATCGCTGGATTGTGTGCTTTGAAGTAGCCCCAAGCAGAGACTGACGAGAATCCCTTTCATTGAAAGGGGTTGCCAAGCTTCCAAAAAACTACGAGTTTCCTGAAATCTCAGCAAACATTTTTTCACCCAATCTTGATGATACTTCCATTTAATGATCAGTACACCAATCTCACTTGGCTCACCAAATTTCGTTCTTCTAGGTTAAACCGTTCCTTTGCAGTAACCGTTTTCATGTTTCGATTTCACTCTGTTTTCTCATATATGGATACATGTAGTTGGAACTCTAAATCAAACACGGGTTGTGCTAGCTCTTTGAAACTTGGCACAATAATGTAGTTCCAAGTTCTATCGCTATGGTTTGTGTGCTATTGAAGTAGTCCCAAGCAGAGACTGACGAGAATCCCTTTCATTGAAAGGGGTTGCCAAGCTTCCAAAAAACTAAGAGTTTCCAAAAATCTCAGCAAACATTTTTTCACCCAATCTTGATGATACTTGCAGGTAGTGATCAGTACACGAATCTCACTTGGCTCACTAAATTTCATTCTTCTAGGTTAAACCGTTCCTTTGCAGTAACCGTTTTCATGTTTAGGTTTCACTCTGTTTTCTCTTATATGGATACTTGTATTTGGAACTCTAAATCAAACACGGTTTGTGCTAGCTCTTTGAAACTTGGCAAAATAATGTAGTTCCAAGTTCTATCGCTATGGTTTGCGTGCTATTGAAGTAGCCCCAAGCAGAGACTGACGAGAATCCCTTTCATTGAAAGGGGTTGCCAAGCTTCCAAAAAACTACGAGTTTCCTGAAATCTCAGAAAAAATTTTTCACCCAATCTTGATGATACTTGCAGGTAGTGATCAGTACACGAATCCCACTTGGCTCACTAAATTTCGTTCTTCTAGGTTAAACCGTTCCTTTGCAGTAACCGTTTTCATGTTTAGGTTTCACTCTGTTTTCTCCTATATGGATACATGTACTTGGAACTCTAAATCAAACACGGTTTGTGCTAGCTCTTTGAAACTTGGCACAATAATGTAGTTCCAAGTTCTATCGCTATGGTTTGTGTGCTATTGAAGTAGCCCCAAGCAGAGACTGACGAGAATCCCTTTCATTGAAAGGGGTTGCCAAGCTTCCAAAAAACTACGAGTTTCCTGAAATCTCAGCAAACATTTTTTCACCCAATCTTGATGATACTTCCATTTAATGATCAGTACACCAATCCTACTTGGCTCACCAAATTTCGTTCTTCTAGGTTAAACCGTTCCTTTGCAGTAACTGTTTTCAT
>NW_027554179.1:0-92732 GCF_045843805.1 Urocitellus parryii
AGACATGGCTCAAAAAATTTCGTTCTTCTAGGTTAAACCGTTCCTTTTTAGCAACCGTTTTCATGTTTAGGTTTCACTCTGTTTTCTCCTATATGGATACATGTAGTTGGAACTCTAAATCAAACGCGGTTTGTGCTAGCTCTTTGAAACTTGGCACAATAATGTAGCTCCAAGTGGTATCGCTATGGTTTGTGTCCTATTGAAGTAGCTCCAAGCAGAGACTGACGAGAATCACATTCATTGAAATTGGTTGCCAAGCTTCCAAAAAACTACGAGTTTCCTGAAATCTCAGCAAACATTTTTTCACCCAATCTTGATGATACTTGCAGATAATGATCAGTACACGAATCAGACATGGCTCAAAAAATTTTGTTCTTCTAGGTTAAACCGTCCCTTTTTAGCAACCGTTTTCATGTTTAGGTTTCACTCTGTTTTCTCCTATATGGATACATGTAGTTGGAACTCTAAATCAAACGCGGTTTGTGCTAGCTCTTTGAAACTTGGCACAATAATGTAGTTCCAAGTTCTATGGCTATGGTTTGTGTTCTATGGAAGTAGCCGCAAGCAGAGACTGACGAGAATCACTTTCATTGAAAGGGGTTGCCAAGCTTCCAAAAATACTACGAGTTTCCTGAAATCTCAACAAACATTTTTTCACCAATCTTGATGATACTGGCAGGTAATGATCAGTAATCCAATCACACTTGGCTCACCAAATTTCGTTCTTCTAGGTTAAACTGTTCCTTTGCAGTAACCGTTTTCATGTTTAGGTTTCACTCTGTTTTCTCCTATATAGATACATGTAGTTGGAACTCTAAATCAAACACGGTAAATCATTTCTTCCATTTGTATTATCTTGTCTTGCCCCTCCTTTCCTCTTATATGACATTTTGTATAACCCTGAGGATCGCCTTCCATTTCCATGCAATTTCCCTTCTCACTCCCTTTCCCTCCCACCTCTCATCCCTGTTTAATGTAAATCTTCTTCTCAAGCTCTTCGTCCCGACCCTGTCCTTGTTTACTCCCCTTATATCAAAGGAGTCATTTGGTATTTGTTTTTTAAAGATTGACTAGCTTCACTTAGCATAATCTGCTCTAATGCCATCCATTTTCCTCCAAATTCTATGATTTTGTCATTTTTTAATGCAAGACAAGATAATACAAATGGAAGAAATGATTTACAGTAGAAGGGTTAGAGAAAGAAAAGGGGAGGGGACGGGAGGGGAGGGGAGGGGAGGGGGATAGTAGAGAATAGGACAGACCGCAGAATACATCAGACACTAGAAAGGCAATATGCCAAGCAATGGAAGGGAAACTGATATGATACAGCAATTTGTATATGGGGTAAAAGGGGGAGTTCATAATCCACGTGAATCAAACTGTGTAATATGATGTATTAAGAACTATGTAATGTTATGAACGACCAATAAAAAAAAATAAAAAAAAAATACATCAAACACGGTTTGTGCTAGCTCTTTGAAACTTGGCACAATAATGTAGTTCCAAGTTCTATCGCTATGGTTTGTGTCCTATTGAAGTAGCCCCAAGCAGAGACTGACGAGAATCACTTTCATTGAAAGGGGTTGCCAAGCTTCCAAAAAACTACGAGTTTCTTGAAATCTCAGCAAACATTTTTTCACCAATCTTGATGATACTTGCAGGTAATGATCAGTACACCAATCCCACTTGGCTCACCAAATTTCGTTCTTCTACGTTAAACCGTTCCTTTGCAGTAACCGTTTTCATGTTTTAGGTTTCACTCTGTTTTCTCCTATATGGATACATGTATTTGGAACTCTAAATCAAACACGGTTTGTGCTAGCTCTTTGAAACTTGGCACAATAATGTAGTTCCAAGTTCTATCGCTATGGTTTGTGTCCTATTGAAGTAGGCCGAAGCAGAGACTGTCGAGAATCACTTTCATTGAAACTGGTTGCCAAGCTTCCGTAAAACTACGAGTTTCCTGAAATCTCAGCAAACATTTTTTCACCCAATCTTGATGGTACTTGCAGGTAATGATCAGTACACCAATCCCACTTGGCTCTCCAAATTTCGTTCTTCTAGGTTAAACCGTTCCTTTGCAGTAACCGTTTTCATGTTTAGGTTTCACTCTGTTTTCTCCTATATGGATACATGTAGTTGGAACTCTAAATCAAACACGGTTTGTGCTAGCTCTTTGAAACTTGGCACAATAATGTAGTTCCAAGTTCTATGGCTATGGTTTGTGTCCTATTGAAATAGTCACAAGCAGAGACTGACGAGAATCACTTTCATTGAAAGGGGTTGCCAAGCTTCCCAAAAACTACGAGTTTCCTGAAATCTCAGCAAACATTTTTTCACCAATCTTGATGATACTTGCAGATAATGATCAGTACACCAATCCCACTTGGCTCACCAAATTTCGTTCTTCTAGGTTAAACCGTTCCTTTTTAGCAACCGTTTTCATGTTTAGGTTTCACTCTGTTTTCTCCTATATGGATACATGTAGTTGGAACTCTAAATCAAACGCGGTTTGTGCTAGCTCTTTGAAACTTGGCACAATAATGTAGTTCCAAGTTCTATCGCTATGGTTTGTGTCCTATTGAAGTAGCCCCAAGCAGAGACTGACGAGAATCACTTTCATTGAAAGGGGTTGCCAAGCTTCCAAAAAACTACGAGTTTCCTGAAATCTCAGCAAACATTTTTTCACCAATCTGATGATACTTGCAGATAATGATCAGTACAGGAATCAGACATGGCTCAAAAAATTTCGTTCTTATAGGTTAAACCGTTCCTTTTTAGCAACCGTTTTCATGTTTAGGTTTCACTCTGTTTTCTCCTATATGGATACATGTAGTTGGAACTCTAAATCAAACGCGGTTTGTGCTAGCTCTTTGAAACTTGGCACAATAATGTACCTCCAAGTTGTATCGCTATGGTTTGTGTCCTATTGAAGTAGCCCCAAGCAGAGACTGACGAGAATCACATTCATTGAAATTGGTTGCCAAGCTTCCAAAAAACTACGAGTTTCCTGAAATCTCAGCAAACATTTTTTCACCCAATCTTGATGATACTTGCAGATAATGATAAGTACACGAATCAGACATGGCTCAAAAAATTTTGTTCTTCTATGTTAAACCGTTCCTTTTTAGCAACCGTTTTCATATTTAGGTTTCACTCTGTTTTCTCCTATATGGATACATGTAGTTGGAACTCTAAATCAAACGCGGTTTGTGCTAGCTCTTTGAAACTTGGCACAATAATGTAGCTCCAAGTTGTATCGCTATGGTTTGTGTCCTATTGAAGTAGCTCCAAGCAGAGACTGACGAGAATCACATTCATTGAAATTGGTTGCCAAGCTACCAAAAAAATACGAGTTTCCTGAAATCTCAGCAAATATTTTTTCACCCAATCTTGATGATACTTGCAGGTAATGATCAGTACACCAATCCCACTTGGCTCACCAAATTCGTTCTTCTAGCTTAAACCGTTCCTTTGCAGTAACCGTTTTCATGTTTAGGTTTCACTCTGTTTTCTCCTATATGGATACATGTAGTTGGAACTCTAAATCAAATGCGGTTTGTGCTAGCTCTTTGAAACTTGGCACAATAATGTAGTTCCAAGTTCTATCGCTATAGTTTGTGTCCTATTGAAGTAGCCCCAAGCAGAGACTGACGAGAATCACATTCATTGAAAGGGGTTGCCAAGCTTCCAAAAAACTACGAGTTTCCTGAAATCTCAGCAAACATTTTTTCACCCAATCTTGATGATATTGCAGGTAATTATCAGTACACCAATCCCATTTGGCTCACCAAATTTGGTTCTTCTATGTTAAACCGTTCATTTGCAGTAACGTTTTCATGTTTAGGTTTCACTCTGTTTTCTCCTATATGGATACATGTAGTTGGAACTCTAAATCAAACACGGTTTGTGCTAGCTCTTTGAAACTTGGCACAATAATGTAGTTCCAAGTTCTATGGCTAGGGGTTTGTGTCCTATTGAAGTAGCCCCAAGCAGAGACTGACGAGAATCACTTTCATTGAAAGGGGTTGCCAAGCTTCCAAAAAAACTACGAGTTTCCTGAAATCTCACCAAACATTTTTTCACCAATTTTGATGATACTTGCAGGTAATGATCAGTAATCCAATCCCACTTGGCTCACCAAATTTCGTTCTTCTAGGTTAAACCGTTCCTTTGCAGTAACCGTTTTCATGTTTAGGTTTCACTCTGTTTTCTCCTATATGGATACATGTAGTTGGAACTCTAAATCAAACACGGTTTGGGCTAGCTCTTTGAAACATGGCACAATAATGTAGTTCCAAGTTCTTTGGCTATGGTTTGTGTCCTACTGAAGTAGCCCCAAGCAGAGACTGACGAGAATCACTTTCATTGAAAGGGGTTGCCAAGCTTCCAAAAAAACTACGAGTTTCCTGAAATATCATAAAAATTTTTTCACCAATCTTGATGATACTTGCAGGTAATGATCAGTAATCCAATCACACTTGGCTCACCAAATTTCGTTCTTCTAGGTTAAACCATTCCTTTGCAGTAACCTTTTCATGTTTAGGTTTCACTCTGTTTTCTCCTATATGGATACATGTAGTTGGAACTCTAATCATACACGGTCTGTGCTAGCTCTTTGAAACTTGGCACAATAATGTAGTTCCAAGTTCTATGGCTATGGTTTGTGTCCTATTGAAGTAGCCCCAAGCAGAGACTGACGAGAATCACTTTCATTGAAAGGGGTTGCCAAGCTTCCAAAAAACTACGAGTTTCCTGAAATCTCAGCAAACATTTTTTCACCATTCTTGATGATACTTGCAGATAATGATCAGTACACCAATCCCACTTGGCTCACCAAATTTCGTTCTTCTGGGTAAAACCGTTCCTTTGCAGTAACCGTTTTCATGTTTAGGTTTCACTCTGTTTTCTCCTATATGGATACATGTAGTTGGAACTCTACATCAAACGCGGTTTGTGCTAGCTCTTTGAAACTTGGCACCATAATGTAGTTCCAAATTCTATCGCTATGGTTTGTATCCTATTGAAGTAGCCCCAAGTAGAAACTTACGAGATTCACATTCAATGAAATTGGTTGCCAAGCTTCCAAAAAACTACGAGTTTCCTGAAATCTCAGCAAACATTTTTTCACCCAATCTTGATGATACTTGCAGGTAATGATCAGTACACCAATCCCACTTGGCTCACCAAATTTCGTGATTCTAGGTTAAACCGTTCCTTTGCAGTAACCGTTTTCATGTTTAGGTTTCACTCTGTTTTCTCCTATATGGATACATGTAGTTGGAACTCTAAATCAAACACGGTTTGTGCTAGCTCTTTGAAACTTGGCACAATAATGTAGTTCCAAGTTCTATGGCTATGGTTTGTGTCCTATTGAAGTAGCCCCAAGAAGAGACTGACGAGAATCACTTTCATTGAAAGGGGTTGCCAAGCTTCCAAAAAAACTACGAGTTTCCTGAAATGTCACCAAAATTTTTTCACCAATCTTGATGATACTTGCAGGTAACGATCAGTAATCCAATCACACTTGGCTAACCAAATTTCGTTCTTCTAGGTTAAACCGTTCCTTTGCAGTAACCGTTTTCATGTTTAGGTTTCACTCTGTTTTCTCCTATATGGATACATGTAGTTGGAACTCTAAATCAAACACGGTTTGTGCTAGCTCTTTGAAACTTGGCACAATAATGTAGTTCCAAGTTCTATGGCTATGGTTTGTGTCCTATTGAAGTAGCCCCAAGAAGAGACTGACGAGAATCACTTTCATTGAAAGGGGTTGCCAAGCTTCCAAAAAAACTACGAGTTTCCTGAAATGTCACCAAAAATTTTTTCACCAATCTTGATGATAGTTGCAGGTAACGATCAGTAATCCAATCACACTTGGCTAACCAAATTTCGTTCTTCTAGGTTAAACCGTTCCTTTGCCGTAACCATTTTCATGTTTAGGTTTCACTCTGTTTTCTCCTATATGGATACATGTAGATGGAACTCTAAATCAAACACGGTTTGTGCTAGCTCTTTGAAACTTGGCACAATAATAGAGTTCCAAGTTCTATCGCTATGGTTTGTGTCCTATTGAAGTAGCCCGAAGCAGAGACTGACGAGAATCACTTTCATTGAAAGGGGTTGCCAAGCTTCCAAAAAACTACGAGTTTCCTGAAATCTCAGCAAACATTTTTTCACCAATCTTGATGATACTTGCAGGTAATGATCAGTAATCCAATCCCACTTGGCTCACCAAATTTCGTTCTTCTAGGTTAAACCGTTCCTTTGCAGTAACCGTTTTCATGTTTAGGTTTCACTCTCTTTTCTCCTATATGGATACATGTAGTTGGAACTCTAAATCAAACACGGTTTGTGCTAGCTCTTTGAAACTTGGCACAATAATGTAGTTCCAAGTTCTATGTCTATGGTTTGTGTCCTATTGAAGTAGCCCCAAGCAGAGACTGACGAGAATCACTTTCATTGAAAGGGGTTGCCAAGCTTCCGTAAAACTACGAGAATCCTGAAATCTCAGCAAACATTTTTTCACCCAATCTTGATGATACTTGCAGGTAATGATCAGTACACCAATCCCACTTGGCTCACCAAATTTCGTTCTTCTAGGTTAAACCGTTCCTTTGCAGTAACCGTTTTCATGTTTAGGTTTCACTCTATTTTCTCCTATAAGGATACATGTAGTTGGAACTCTAAATCAAACACGGTTTGTGCTAGCTTTTTGAAACTTGGCACAATAATGTAGTTCCTAGATCTATCGCTATGGTTTGTGACCTATTGAAGTAGCCCCAAGCAGAGACTGACGAGAATCACATTCATTGAAATTGGTTGCCAAGCTTCCAAAAAACTACGAGTTTTCTGAAATCTCAGCAAACATTTTTTCACCCAATCTTGATGATTCTCACAGGTAATGATCAGTACACCAATCCACTTGGCTCACCAAATTTCGTTCTTCTAGGTTAAACCGTTCCTTTGCAGTAACCGTTTTCATATTTAGGTTTCACTCTGTTTTCTCCTATACGGATACATGTAGTTGGAACTCTAAATCAAACGCGGTTTGTGCTAGCTCTTTGAAACTTGGCACAATAATGTAGTTCCAAGTTCTATCGCTATGGTTTGTGTCCTATTGAAATAGCCCAAGCAGAGACTGACGATAATCACATTCATTGAAAGGGGTTGCCATGCTTCAAAAAACTACGAGTTTCCTGAAATCTCAGCAAACATTTTTTCACCCAATCTTGATGATATTTGCAGGTCATGATCAGTACACCAATCCCACTTGGCTCACCAAATTTCGTTCTTCTAGGTTAAACCGTTCCTTTGCAGTAACCGTTTTCATGTTAGGTTTCACTCTATTTTCTCCTATATGGATACATGTAGTTGGAACTCTAAATCAAACACGGTTTGTGCTAGCTCTTTGAAACTTGGCACAATAATGTAGTTCCTAGTTCTATCGCTGTGGTGTGTGACCTATTGAAGTAGCCCCAAGCAGAGACTGACGAGAATCACATTCATTGAAATTGGTTGCCAAGCTTCCAAAAAACTACGAGTTTCCTGAAATCTCAGCAAACATTTTTTCACCCAATCTTGATGATATTTGCAGGTCATGATCAGTACACCAATCCCACTTGGCTCACCAAATTTCGTTCTTCTAGGTTAAACCGTTCCTTTGCAGTAAACGTTTTCATGTTTAGGTTTCACTCTGTTTTCTCCTATACGGATACATGTAGTTGGAACTCTAAATCAAACACGGTTTGTGCTAGCTCTTTGAAACTTGGCACAATAATGTAGTTCCAAGTTCTATGACTATGGTTTGTGTCCTATTGAAGTAGCCGCAAGCAGACACTGACCAGAATCACTTTCATAGAAAGGGGTTGCCAAGCTTCCAAAAAAACTACGAGTTTCCTGAAATCTCACCAAACATTTTTTCACCAATCTTGATGATACTTGCAGGTCATGATCAGTACACCAATCCCACTTGGCTCACCAAATTTCGTTCTTCTAGGTTAAACCGTTCCTTTGCAGTAACCGTTTTCATGTTTAGGTTTCACTCTATTTTCTCCTATAAGGATACATGTAGTTGGAACTCTAAATCAAACACGGGTTTGTGCTAGCTTTTTGAAACTTGGCACAATAATGTAGTTCCTAGATCTATCGCTATGGTTTGTGACCTATTGAAGTAGCCTCAAGCAGAGACTGACGAGAATCACATTCATTGAAATTGGTTGCCAAGCTTCCAAAAACTACGAGTTTCCTGAAATCTCAGCAAACATTTTTCACCATTCTTGATGATACTTGCAGATAATGATCAGTACACCAATCCCACTTGGCTCACCAAATTTCGTTCTTCTAGGTAAAACCGTTCCTTTGCAGTAACCGTTTTCATGTTTAGGTTTCACTCTGTTTTCTCCTATATGGATACATGTAGTTGGAACTCTACATCAAACGCGGTTTGTGCTAGCTCTTTGAAACTTGGCACCATAGTGTAGTTCCAACTTCTATCGCTATGGTTTGTATCCTATTGAAGTAGCCCCAAGCAGAAACTTACGAGATTCACATTCAATGAAATTGGTTGCCAAGCTTCCAAAAAACTACGAGTTTCCTGAAATCTCAGCAAACATTTTTTCACCCAATCTTGATGATACTTGCAGGTAATGATCAGTACACCAATCCCACTTGGCTCACCAAATTTCGTTCTTCTAGGTTAAACCGTTCCTTTGCAGTAACCGTTTTCATGTTTAGGTTTCACTCTGTTTTCTCCTATATGGATACATGTAGTTGGAACTCTAAATCAAACACGGTTTGTGCTAGCTCTTTGAAACTTGGCAGAATAATGTAGTTCCAAGTTCTATGTCTATGGTTTGTGTCCTATTGAAGTAGCCCCAAGCAGAGACTGACGAGAATCACTTTCATTGAAAGGGGTTGCCAAGCTTCCGTAAAAATACGAGTTTCCTGAAATCTCACCAAACAATTTTTCACCAGTCTTGATGATACTTGCAGGTAATGATCAGTAATCCAATCCCACTTGGCTCACCAAATTTCGTTCTTCTAGGTTAAACCGTTCCTTTGCAGTAACCGTTTTCATGTTTAGGTTCACTCTGTTTTCTCCTATATGGATACATGTAGTTGGAACTCTAAATCAAACACGGTTTGTGCTAGCTCTTTGAAACTTGGCACAATAATGTAGTTCCAAGTTCTATGGCTATGGTTTGTGTCCTATTGAAGTAGCCCCAAGAAGAGACTGACGAGAATCACTTTCATTGAAAGGGGTTGCCAAGCTTCCAAAAAAACTACGAGTTTCCTGAAATGTCACCAAAAATTTTTTCACCAATCTTGATGATACTTGCAGGTAACGATCAGTAATCCAATCACACTTGGCTAACCAAATTTCGTTCTTCTAGGTTAAACCGTTCCTTTGCCGTAACCATTTTCATGTTTAGGTTTCACTCTGTTTTCTCCTATATGGATACATGTAGATGGAACTCTAAATCAAACAAGGTTTGTGCTAGCTCTTTGAAACTTGGCACAATAATAGAGTTCCAAGTTCTATCGCTATGGTTTGTGTCCTATTGAAGTAGCCCGAAGCAGAGACTGACGAGAATCACTTTCATTGAAAGGGGTTGCCAAGCTTCCAAAAAACTACGAGTTTCCTGAAATCTCAGCAAACATTTTTTCACCAATCTTGATGATACTTGCAGGTAATGATCAGTAATCCAATCCCACTTGGCTCACCAAATTTCGTTCTTCTAGGTTAAACCGTTCCTTTGCAGTAACCGTTTTCATGTTTAGGTTTCACTCTCTTTTCTCCTATATGGATACATGTAGTTGGAACTCTAAATCAAACACGGTTTGTGCTAGCTCTTTGAAACTTGGCACAATAATGTAGTTCCAAGTTCTATGTCTATGGTTTGTATCCTATTGAAGTAGCCCCAAGCAGAGACTGACGAGAATCACTTTCATTGAAAGGGGTTGCCAAGCTTCCGTAAAACTACGAGAATCCTGAAATCTCAGCAAACATTTTTTCACCCAATCTTGATGATACTTGCAGGTAATGATCAGTACACCAATCCACTTGGCTCACCAAATTTCGTTCTTCTAGGTTAAACCGTTCCTTTGCAGTAACCGTTTTCATGTTTAGGTTTCACTCTATTTCTCCTATAAGGATACATGTAGTTGGAACTCTAAATCAAACACGGTTTGTGCTAGCTTTTTGAAACTTGGCACAATAATGTAGTTCCTAGATCTATCGCTATGGTTTGTGACCTATTGAAGTAGCCCCAAGCAGAGACTGACGAGAATCACATTCATTGAAATTGGTTGCCAAGCTTCCAAAAACTACGAGTTTTCTGAAATCTCAGCAAACATTTTTTCACCCAATCTTGATGATTCTCACAGGTAATGATCAGTACACCAATCCCACTTGGCTCACCAAATTTCGTTCTTCTAGGTTAAACGTTCCTTTGCAGTAACCGTTTTCATGTTTAGGTTTTCACTCTGTTTTCTCCTATACGGATACATGTAGTTGGAACTCTAAATCAAACGCGGTTTGTGCTAGCTCTTTGAAACTTGGCACAATAATGTAGTTCCAAGTTCTATCGCTATGGTTTGTGTCCTATTGAAATAGCCCCAAGCAGAGACTGACGATAATCACATTCATTGAAAGGGGTTGCCATGCTTCCAAAAAACTACGAGTTTCCTGAAATCTCAGCAAACATTTTTTCACCCAATCTTGATGATATTTGCAGGTCATGATCAGTACACCAATCCCACTTGGCTCACCAAATTTCGTTCTTCTAGGTTAAACCGTGCCTTTGCAGTAACCGTTTTCATGTTTAGGTTTCACTCTATTTTCTCCTATATGGATACATGTAGTTGGAACTCTAAATCAAACACGGTTTGTGCTAGCTCTTTGAAACTTGGCACAATAATGTAGTTCCTAGTTCTATCGCTGTGGTGTGTGACCTATTGAAGTAGCCCCAAGCAGAGACTGACGAGAATCACATTCATTGAAATTGGTTGCCAAGCTTCCAAAAAACTACGAGTTTCCTGAAATCTCAGCAAACATTTTTTCACCCAATCTTGATGATATTTGCAGGTCATGATCAAGTACACCAATCCCACTTGGCTCACCAAATTTCGTTCTTCTAGGTTAAACCGTTCCTTTGCAGTAAACGTTTTCATGTTTAGGTTTCACTCTGTTTTCTCCTATACGGATACATGTAGTTGGAACTCTAATAAAACACGGTTTGTGCTAGCTCTTTGAAACTTGGCACAATAATGTAGTTCCAAGTTCTATGACTATGGTTTGTGTCCCATTGAAGTAGCCGCAAGCAGACACTGACCAGAATCACTTTCATAGAAAGGGGTTGCCAAGCTTCCAAAAAAACTACGAGTTTCCTGAAATCTCACCAAACATTTTTTCACCAATCTTGATGATACTTGCAGGTAATGATCAGTAATCCAATCACACTTGGCTCACCAAATTTCGTTATTCTAGGTTAAACCGTTCCTTTGCAGTAACCGTTTTCATGTTTAGGTTTCACTCTGTTTTCTCCTATATGGATACATGTAGTTGGAACTCTAAATCAAACACGGTTTGTGCTAGCTCTTTGAAACTTGGCACAATAATGTAGTTCCAAGTTCTATGTCTATGGTTTGTGTCCTATTGAAGTAGCCCCAAGCAGAGACTGACGAGAATCACTTTCATTGAAAGGGGTTGCCAAGCTTCCGTAAAAATACGAGTTTCCTGAAATCTCAGCAAACATTTTTTCACCCAATCTTGATGATACTTGCAGGTAATGATCAGTACACCAATCCCACTTGGCTCACCAAATTTTCGTTCTTCTAGGTTAAACCGTTCCTTTGCAGTAACCGTTTTCATGTTTAGGTTTCACTCTATTTTCTCCTATAAGGATACATGTAGTTGGAACTCTAAATCAAACTCGGTTTGTGCTAGCTTTTTGAAACTTGGCACAATAATGTAGTTCCTAGATCTATCGCTATGGTTTGTGACCTATTGAAGTAGCCCCAAGCAGAGACTGACGAGAATCACATTCATTGAAATTGGTTGCCAAGCTTCCAAAAAACTACGAGTTTCCTGAAATCTCAGCAAACATTTTTTCACCATTCTTGATGATACTTGCAGATAATGATCAGTACACCAATCCCACTTGGCTCATCAAATTTCGTTCTTCTAGGTAAAACCGTTCCTTTGCAGTAACCGTTTTCATGTTTAGGTTTCACTCTGTTTTCTCCTATATGGATACATGTAGTTGGAACTCTACATCAAACGCGGCTTGTGCTAGCTCTTTGAAACTTGGCACCATAATGTAGTTCCAACTTCTATCGCTATGGTTTGTATCCTATTGAAGTAGCCCCAAGCAGAAACTTACGAGATTCACATTCAATGAAATTGGTTGCCAAGCTTCCAAAAACTACGAGTTTCCTGAAATCTCAGCAAACATTTTTTCACCCAATCTTGATGATACTTGCAGGTAATGATCAGTACACCAATCCCACTTGGCTCACCAAATTTCGTTCTTCTAGGTTAAACCGTTCCTTTGCAGTAACCGTTTTCATGTTTAGGTTTCACTCTGTTTTCTCCTATATGGATACATGTAGTTGGAACTCTAAATCAAACACGGTTTGTGCTAGCTCTTTGAAACTTGGCACAATAATGTAGTTCCAAGTTCTATGTCTATGGTTTGTGTCCTATTGAAGTAGCCCCAAGCAGAGACTGACGAGAATCACTTTCATTGAAAGGGGTTGCCAAGCTTCCGTAAAAATACGAGTTTCCTGAAATCTCACCAAACAATTTTTCACCAGTCTTGATGATACTTGCAGGTAATGATCAGTAATCCAATCCCACTTGGCTCACCAAGTTTCGTTCTTCTAGGTTAAACCTTTCCTTTGCAGTAACCGTTTTCATGTTTAGGTTTCACTCTGTTTTCTCCTATATGGATACATGTAGTTGGAACTCTAAATCAAACACGGTTTGTGCTAGCTCTTTGAAACTTGGCACAATAATGTAGTTCCAAGTTCTATGGCTATGGTTTGTGTCCTATTGAAGTAGCCCCAAGAAGAGACTGACGAGAATCACTTTCATTGAAAGGGGTTGCCAAGCTTCCAAAAAAACTACGAGTTTCCTGAAATGTCACCAAAAATTTTTTCACCAATCTTGATGATACTTGCAGGTAACGATCAGTAATCCAATCACACTTGGCTAACCAAATTTCGTTCTTCTAGGTTAAACCGTTCCTTTGCCGTAACCATTTTCATGTTTAGGTTTCACTCTGTTTTCTCCTATATGGATACATGTAGATGGAACTCTAAATCAAACACGGTTTGTGCTAGCTCTTTGAAACTTGGCACAATAATAGAGTTCCAAGTTCTATCGCTATGGTTTGTGTCCTATTGAAGTAGCCCGAAGCAGAGACTGACGAGAATCACTTTCATTGAAAGGGGTTGCCAAGCTTCCAAAAAACTACGAGTTTCCTGAAATCTCAGCAAACATTTTTTCACCATTCTTGATGATACTTGCAGATAATGATGAGTACACCAATCCCACTTGGCTCACCAAATTTCGTTCTTCTAGGTAAAACCGTTCCTTTGCAGTAACCGTTTTCATGTTTAGGTTTCACTCTGTTTTCTCCTATATGGATACATGTAGTTGGAACTCTACATCAAACGCGGTTTGTGCTAGCTCTTTGAAACTTGGCACCATAGTGTAGTTCCAACTTCTATCGCTATGGTTTGTATCCTATTGAAGTAGCCCCAAGCAGAAACTTACGAGATTCACATTCAATGAAATTGGTTGCCAAGCTTCCAAAAAACTACGAGTTTCCTGAAATCTCAGCAAACATTTTTTCACCCAATCTTGATGATACTTGCAGGTAATGATCAGTACACCAATCCCACTTGGCTCACCAAATTTCGTTCTTCTAGGTTAAACCGTTCCTTTGCAGTAACCGTTTTCATGTTTAGGTTTCACTCTGTTTTCTCCTATATGGATACATGTAGTTGGAACTCTAAATCAAACACGGTTTGTGCTAGCTCTTTGAAACTTGGCACAATAATGTAGTTCCAAGTTCTATGTCTATGGTTTGTGTCCTATTGAAGTAGCCCCAAGCAGAGACTGACGAGAATCACTTTCATTGAAAGGGGTTGCCAAGCTTCCGTAAAAATACGAGTTTCCTGAAATCTCACCAAACAATTTTTCACCAGTCTTGATGATACTTGCAGGTAATGATCAGTAATCCAATCCCACTTGGCTCACCAAATTTCGTTCTTCTAGGTTAAACCGTTCCTTTGCAGTAACCGTTTTCATGTTTAGGTTTCACTCTGTTTTCTCCTATATGGATACATGTAGTTGGAACTCTAAATCAAACACGGTTTGTGCTAGCTCTTTGAAACTTGGCACAATAATGTAGTTCCAAGTTCTATGGCTATGGTTTGTGTCCTATTGAAGTAGCCCCAAGAAGAGACTGACGAGAATCACTTTCATTGAAAGGGGTTGCCAAGCTTCCAAAAAACTACGAGTTTCCTGAAATGTCACCAAAAATTTTTTCACCAATCTTGATGATACTTGCAGGTAACGATCAGTAATCCAATCACACTTGGCTAACCAAATTTCGTTCTTCTAGGTTAAACCGTTCCTTTGCCGTAACCATTTTCATGTTTAGGTTTCACTCTGTTTTCTCCTATATGGATACATGTAGATGGAACTCTAAATCAAACACGGTTTGTGCTAGCTCTTTGAAACTTGGCACAATAATAGAGTTCCAAGTTCTATCGCTATGGTTTGTGTCCTATTGAAGTAGCCCGAAGCAGAGACTGACGAGAATCACTTTCATTGAAAGGGGTTGCCAAGCTTCCAAAAAACTACGAGTTTCCTGAAATCTCAGCAAACATTTTTTCACCAATCTTGATGATACTTGCAGGTAATGATCAGTAATCCAATCCCACTTGGCTCACCAAATTTCGTTCTTCTAGGTTAAACCGTTCCTTTGCAGTAACCGTTTTCATGTTTAGGTTTCACTCTCTTTTCTCCTATATGGATACATGTAGTTGGAACTCTAAATCAAACACGGTTTGTGCTAGCTCTTTGAAACTTGGCACAATAATGTAGTTCCAAGTTCTATGTCTATGGTTTGTATCCTATTGAAGTAGCCCCAAGCAGAGACTGACGAGAATCACTTTCATTGAAAGGGGTTGCCAAGCTTCCGTAAAACTACGAGAATCCTGAAATCTCAGCAAACATTTTTTCACCCAATCTTGATGATACTTGCAGGTAATGATCAGTACACCAATCCACTTGGCTCACCAAATTTCGTTCTTCTAGGTTAAACCGTTCCTTTGCAGTAACCGTTTTCATGTTTAGGTTTCACTCTATTTTCTCCTATAAGGATACATGTAGTTGGAACTCTAAATCAAACACGGTTTGTGCTAGCTTTTTGAAACTTGGCACAATAATGTAGTTCCTAGATCTATCGCTATGGTTTGTGACCTATTGAAGTAGCCCCAAGCAGAGACTGACGAGAATCACATTCATTGAAATTGGTTGCCAAGCTTCCAAAAAACTACGAGTTTTCTGAAATCTCAGCAAACATTTTTTCACCCAATCTTGATGATTCTCACAGGTAATGATCAGTACACCAATCCCACTTGGCTCACCAAATTTCGTTCTTCTAGGTTAAACCGTTCCTTTGCAGTAACCGTTTTCATGTTTAGGTTTCACTCTGTTTTCTCCTATACGGATACATGTAGTTGGAACTCTAAATCAAACGCGGTTTGTGCTAGCTCTTTGAAACTTGGCACAATAATGTAGTTCCAAGTTCTATCGCTATGGTTTGTGTCCTATTGAAATAGCCCCAAGCAGAGACTGACGATAATCACATTCATTGAAAGGGGTTGCCATGCTTCCAAAAAACTACGAGTTTCCTGAAATCTCAGCAAACATTTTTTCACCCAATCTTGATGATATTTGCAGGTCATGATCAGTACACCAATCCCACTTGGCTCACCAAATTTCGTTCTTCTAGGTTAAACCGTTCCTTTGCAGTAACCGTTTTCATGTTTAGGTTTCACTCTATTTTCTCCTATATGGATACATGTAGTTGGAACTCTAAATCAAACACGGTTTGTGCTAGCTCTTTGAAACTTGGCACAATAATGTAGTTCCTAGTTCTATCGCTGTGGTGTGTGACCTATTGAAGTAGCCCCAAGCAGAGACTGACGAGAATCACATTCATTGAAATTGGTTGCCAAGCTTCCAAAAAACTACGAGTTTCCTGAAATCTCAGCAAACATTTTTTCACCCAATCTTGATGATATTTGCAGGTCATGATCAGTACACCAATCCCACTTGGCTCACCAAATTTCGTTCTTCTAGGTTAAACCGTTCCTTTGCAGTAAACGTTTTCATGTTTAGGTTTCACTCTGTTTTCTCCTATACGGATACATGTAGTTGGAACTCTAAATCAAACACGGTTTGTGCTAGCTCTTTGAAACTTGGCACAATAATGTAGTTCCAAGTTCTATGACTATGGTTTGTGTCCTATTGAAGTAGCCGCAAGCAGACACTGACCAGAATCACTTTCATAGAAAGGGGTTGCCAAGCTTCCAAAAAAACTACGAGTTTCCTGAAATCTCACCAAACATTTTTTCACCAATCTTGATGATACTTGCAGGTAATGATCAGTAATCCAATCACACTTGGCTCACCAAATTTCGTTATTCTAGGTTAAACCGTTCCTTTGCAGTAACCGTTTTCATGTTTAGGTTTCACTCTGTTTTCTCCTATATGGATACATGTAGTTGGAACTCTAAATCAAACACGGTTTGTGCTAGCTCTTTGAAACTTGGCACAATAATGTAGTTCCAAGTTCTATGTCTATGGTTTGTGTCCTATTGAAGTAGCCCCAAGCAGAGACTGACGAGAATCACTTTCATTGAAAGGGGTTGCCAAGCTTCCGTAAAAATACGAGTTTCCTGAAATCTCAGCAAACATTTTTTCACCCAATCTTGATGATACTTGCAGGTAATGATCAGTACACCAATCCCACTTGGCTCACCAAATTTCGTTCTTCTAGGTTAAACCGTTCCTTTGCAGTAACCGTTTTCATGTTTAGGTTTCACTCTATTTTCTCCTATAAGGATACATGTAGTTGGAACTCTAAATCAAACTCGGTTTGTGCTAGCTTTTTGAAACTTGGCACAATAATGTAGTTCCTAGATCTATCGCTATGGTTTGTGACCTATTGAAGTAGCCCCAAGCAGAGACTGACGAGAATCACATTCATTGAAATTGGTTGCCAAGCTTCCAAAAAACTACGAGTTTCCTGAAATCTCAGCAAACATTTTTTCACCATTCTTGATGATACTTGCAGATAATGATCAGTACACCAATCCCACTTGGCTCACCAAATTTCGTTCTTCTAGGTAAAACCGTTCCTTTGCAGTAACCGTTTTCATGTTTAGGTTTCACTCTGTTTTCTCCTATATGGATACATGTAGTTGGAACTCTACATCAAACGCGGCTTGTGCTAGCTCTTTGAAACTTGGCACCATAATGTAGTTCCAACTTCTATCGCTATGGTTTGTATCCTATTGAAGTAGCCCCAAGCAGAAACTTACGAGATTCACATTCAATGAAATTGGTTGCCAAGCTTCCAAAAAACTACGAGTTTCCTGAAATCTCAGCAAACATTTTTTCACCCAATCTTGATGATACTTGCAGGTAATGATCAGTACACCAATCCCACTTGGCTCACCAAATTTCGTTCTTCTAGGTTAAACCGTTCCTTTGCAGTAACCGTTTTCATGTTTAGGTTTCACTCTGTTTTCTCCTATATGGATACATGTAGTTGGAACTCTAAATCAAACACGGTTTGTGCTAGCTCTTTGAAACTTGGCACAATAATGTAGTTCCAAGTTCTATGTCTATGGTTTGTGTCCTATTGAAGTAGCCCCAAGCAGAGACTGACGAGAATCACTTTCATTGAAAGGGGTTGCCAAGCTTCCGTAAAAATACGAGTTTCCTGAAATCTCACCAAACAATTTTTCACCAGTCTTGATGATACTTGCAGGTAATGATCAGTAATCCAATCCCACTTGGCTCACCAAGTTTCGTTCTTCTAGGTTAAACCTTTCCTTTGCAGTAACCGTTTTCATGTTTAGGTTTCACTCTGTTTTCTCCTATATGGATACATGTAGTTGGAACTCTAAATCAAACACGGTTTGTGCTAGCTCTTTGAAACTTGGCACAATAATGTAGTTCCAAGTTCTATGGCTATGGTTTGTGTCCTATTGAAGTAGCCCCAAGAAGAGACTGACGAGAATCACTTTCATTGAAAGGGGTTGCCAAGCTTCCAAAAAAACTACGAGTTTCCTGAAATGTCACCAAAAATTTTTTCACCAAACTTGATGATACTTGCAGGTAACGATCAGTAATCCAATCACACTTGGCTAACCAAATTTCGTTCTTCTAGGTTAAACCGTTCCTTTGCCGTAACCATTTTCATGTTTAGGTTTCACTCTGTTTTCTCCTATATGGATACATGTAGATGGAACTCTAAATCAAACACGGTTTGTGCTAGCTCTTTGAAACTTGGCACAATAATGTAGTTCCAAGTTCTATCGCTATGGTTTGTGTCCTATTGAAGTAGCCCGAAGCAGAGACTGACGAGAATCACTTTCATTGAAAGGGGTTGCCAAGCTTCCAAAAAACTACGAGTTTCCTGAAATCTCAGCAAACATTTTTTCACCCAATCTTGATGATACTTGCAGGTAATGATCAGTACACCAATCCCACTTGGCTCACCAAATTTCGTTCTTCTAGGTTAAACCGTTCCTTTGCAGTAACCGTTTTCATGTTTAGGTTTCACTCTGTTTTCTCCTATATGGATACATGTAGTTGGAACTCTAAATCAAACACGGATAGTGCTAATTCTTTGAAACTTGGCACAATAATGTAGTTCCTAGTTCTATCACTATGGTTTGTGTCCTATTGAAGTAGCCCCAAGCAGAGACTGACAAGAATCACATTCATTGAAAGTGGTTGCCAAGCTTCCAAAAAACTACGAGTTTCCTGAAATCTCAGCAAACATTTTTTCACCAATCTTGATGATACTTGCAGGTAATGATCAGTAATCCAATCCCACTTGGCTCACCAAATTTCGTTCTTCTAGGTTAAACCGTTCCTTTGCAGTAACCGTTTTCATGTTTAGGTTTCACTCTGTTTTCTCCTATATGGATACATGTAGTTGGAACTCTAAATCAAACACGGTTTGTGCTAGCTCTTTGAAACTTGGCACAATAATGTAGTTCCAAGTTCTATGTCTATGGTTTGTGTCCTATTGAATTAGCCCCAAGCAGAGACTGACGAGAATCACTTTCATTGAAAGGGGTTGCCAAGCTTCCGTAAAACTACGAGAATCCTGAAATCTCAGCAAACATTTTTTCACCCAATCTTGATGATACTTGCAGGTAATGATCAGTACACCAATCCCACTTGGCTCACCAAATTTCGTTCTTCTAGGTTAAACCGTTCCTTTGCAGTAACCGTTTTCATGTTTAGGTTTCACTCTATTTTCTCCTATAAGGATACATGTAGTTGGAACTCTAAATCAAACACGGTTTGTGCTAGCTTTTTGAAACTTGGCACAATAATGTAGTTCCTAGATCTATCGCTATGGTTTGTGACCTATTGAAGTAGCCCCAAGCAGAGACTGACGAGAATCACATTCATTGAAATTGGTTGCCAAGCTTCCAAAAAACTACGAGTTTCCTGAAATCTCAGCAAACATTTTTTCACCCAATCTTGATGATTCTCACAGGTAATGATCAGTACACCAATCCCACTTGGCTCACCAAATTTCGTTCTTCTAGGTTAAACCGTTCCTTTGCAGTAACCGTTTTCATGTTTAGGTTTCACTCTGTTTTCTCCTATACGGATACATGTAGTTGGAACTCTAAATCAAACACGGTTTGTGCTAGCTCTTTGAAACTTGGCACAATAATGTAGTTCCAAGTTCTATCGCTATGGTTTGTGTCCTATTGAAATAGCCCCAAGCAGAGACTGACGATAATCACATTCATTGAAAGGGGTTGCCATGCTTCCAAAAAACTACGAGTTTCCTGAAATCTCAGCAAACATTTTTTCACCCAATCTTGATGATATTTGCAGGTCATGATCAGTACACCAATCCCACTTGGCTCACCAAATTTCGTTCTTCTAGGTTAAACCGTTCCTTTGCAGTAACCGTTTTCATGTTTAGGTTTCACTCTATTTTCTCCTATATGGATACATGTAGTTGGAACTCTAAATCAAACACGGTTTGTGCTAGCTCTTTGAAACTTGGCACAATAATGTAGTTCCTAGTTCTATCGCTGTGGTGTGTGACCTATTGAAGTAGCCCCAAGCAGAGACTGACGAGAATCACATTCATTGAAATTGGTTGCCAAGCTTCCAAAAAACTACGAGTTTCCTGAAATCTCAGCAAACATTTTTTCACCCAATCTTGATGATATTTGCAGGTCATGATCAGTACACCAATCCCACTTGGCTCACCAAATTTCGTTCTTCTAGGTTAAACCGTTCCTTTGCAGTAAACGTTTTAATGTTTAGGTTTCACTCTGTTTTCTCCTATACGGATACATGTAGTTGGAACTCTAAATCAAACACGGTTTGTGCTAGCTCTTTGAAACTTGGCACAATAATGTAGTTCCAAGTTCTATGACTATGGTTTGTGTCCTATTGAAGTAGCCGCAAGCAGACACTGACCAGAATCACTTTCATAGAAAGGGGTTGCCAAGCTTCCAAAAAAACTACGAGTTTCCTGAAATCTCACCAAACATTTTTTCACCAATCTTGATGATACTTGCAGGTAATGATCAGTAATCCAATCACACTTGGCTCACCAAATTTCGTTATTCTAGGTTAAACCGTTCCTTTGCAGTAACCGTTTTCATGTTTAGGTTTCACTCTGTTTTCTCCTATATGGATACATGTAGTTGGAACTCTAAATCAAACACGGTTTGTGCTAGCTCTTTGAAACTTGGCACAATAATGTAGTTCCAAGTTCTATGTCTATGGTTTGTGTCCTATTGAAGTAGCCCCAAGCAGAGACTGACGAGAATCACTTTCATTGAAAGGGGTTGCCAAGCTTCCGTAAAACTACGAGAATCCTGAAATCTCAGCAAACATTTTTTCACCCAATCTTGATGATACTTGCAGGTAATGATCAGTACACCAATCCCACTTGGCTCACCAAATTTCGTTCTTCTAGGTTAAACCGTTCCTTTGCAGTAACCGTTTTCATGTTTAGGTTTCACTCTGTTTTCTCCTATACGGATACATGTAGTTGGAACTCTAAATCAAACGCGGTTTGTGCTAGCTCTTTGAAACTTGGCACAATAATGTAGTTCCAAGTTCTATCGCTATGGTTTGTGTCCTATTGAAATAGCCCCAAGCAGAGACTGACGATAATCACATTCATTGAAAGGGGTTGCCATGCTTCCAAAAAACTACGAGTTTCCTGAAATCTCAGCAAACATTTTTTCACCCAATCTTGATGATATTTGCAGGTCATGATCAGTACACCAATCCCACTTGGCTCACCAAATTTCGTTCTTCTAGGTTAAACCGTTCCTTTGCAGTAACCGTTTTCATGTTTAGGTTTCACTCTATTTTCTCCTATATGGATACATGTAGTTGGAACTCTAAATCAAACATGGTTTGTGCTAGCTCTTTGAAACTTGGCACAATAATGTAGTTCCTAGTTCTATCGCTGTGGTGTGTGACCTATTGAAGTAGCCCCAAGCAGAGACTGACGAGAATCACATTCATTGAAATTGGTTGCCAAGCTTCCAAAAAACTACGAGTTTCCTGAAATCTCAGCAAACATTTTTTCACCCAATCTTGATGATATTTGCAGGTCATGATCAGTACACCAATCCCACTTGGCTCACCAAATTTCGTTCTTCTAGGTTAAACCGTTCCTTTGCAGTAAACGTTTTCATGTTTAGGTTTCACTCTGTTTTCTCCTATACGGATACATGTAGTTGGAACTCTAAATCAAACACGGTTTGTGCTAGCTCTTTGAAACTTGGCACAATAATGTAGTTCCAAGTTCTATGACTATGGTTTGTGTCCTATTGAAGTAGCCACAAGCAGACACTGACCAGAATCACTTTCATAGAAAGGGGTTGCCAAGCTTCCAAAAAAACTACGAGTTTCCTGAAATCTCACCAAACATTTTTTCACCAATCTTGATGATACTTGCAGGTAATGATCAGTAATCCAATCACACTTGGCTCACCAAATTTCGTTATTCTAGGTTAAACCGTTCCTTTGCAGTAACCGTTTTCATGTTTAGGTTTCACTCTGTTTTCTCCTATATGGATACATGTAGTTGGAACTCTAAATCAAACACAGTTTGTGCTAATTCTTTGATACTTGGCACAATAATGTAGTTCCAAGTTCTATGGCTATGGTTTGTGTCCTATTGAAGTAGCCCCAAGCAGAGACTGACGAGAATCACATTCATTGAAAGTGGTTGCCAAGCTTCCAAAAAAACTACGAGTTTCCTGAAATCTCACCAAACATTTTTTCACCAATCTTGATGATACTTGCAGGTAATGATCAGTAATCCAATCCCACTTGGCTCACCAAATTTCGTTCTTCTAGGTTAAACCGTTCCTTTGCAGTAACCGTTTTCATGTTTAGGTTTCACTCTGTTTTCTCCTATATGGATACATGTAGTTGGAACTCTAAATCAAACACGGTTTGTGCTAGCTCTTTGAAACTTGGCACAATAATGTAGTTCCAAGTTCTATGGCTATGGTTTTTGTCCTACTGAAGTAGCCCCAAGCAGAGACTGACGAGAATCACTTTCATTGAAAGGGGTTGCCAAGCTTCCAAAAAAACTATGAGTTTCCTGAAATCTCAGCAAACATTTTTTCACCCAATCTTGATGATACTTGCAGGTAATGATCAGTACACCAATCCCACTTGGCTCACCAAATTTCGTTCTTCTAGGTTAAACCATTCCTTTGCAGTAACCGTTTTCATGTTTAGATTTCACTCTATTTTCTCCTATAAGGACACATGTAGTTGGAACTCTAAATCAAACACGGTTTGTGCTAGCTCTTTGAAACTTGGCACAATAATGTAGTTCCTAGTTCTATCGCTATGGTTTTTGTCCTACTGAAGTAGCCCCAAGCAGAGACTGACGAGAATCACATTCATTGAAATTGGTTGCCAAGCTTCCAAAAAACTACGAGTTTCCTGAAATTTCAGCAAACATTTTTTCACCCAATCTTGATGATATTTGCAGGTAATGATCAGTACACCAATCCCACTTGGCTCACCAAATTTCGTTCTTCTAGGTTAAACCGTTCCTTTGCAGTAACCGTTTTCATGTTTAGGTTTCACTCTGTTTTCTCCTATATGGATACATGTAGTTGGAACTCTAAATCAAACACGGTTTGTGCTAGCTCTTTGAAACGTGGCACAATAATGTAGTTCCATGTTCTATGACTATGGTTTGTGTCCTATTGAAGTAGCCGCAAGCAGAGACTGACCAGAATCACTTTCATAGAAAGGGGTTGCCAAGCTTCCAAAAAAACTACGAGTTTCCTGAAATCTCACCAAACATTTTTTCACCAATCTTGATGATACTTCCAGGTAATGATCAGTAATCCAATCACACTTGGCTCACCAAATTTCGTTCTTCTAGGTTAAACCGTTCCTTTGCAGTAACCGTTTTCATGTTTAGGTTTCACTCTGTTTTCTCCTATATGGATACATGTAGTTGGAACTCTAAATCAAACACGGTTTGTGCTAGCTCTTTGAAACTTGGCACAATAATGTAGTTCCAAGTTCTATGTCTATGGTTTGTGTCCTATTGAAATAGCCCCAAGCAGAGACTGACGAGAATCACTTTCATTGAAAGGGGTTGCCAAGCTTCCGTAAAACTACGAGAATCCTGAAATCTCAGCAAACATTTTTTCACCCAATCCTGATGATACTTGCAGGTAAAGATAAGTACACCAATGCCACTTGGCTCACCAAATTTCGTTCTTCTAGGTTAAACCGTTCCTTTGCAGTAACCGTTTTCATGTTTAGGTTTCACTCTATTTTCTCCTACAAGGATACATGTAGTTGGAACTCTAAATCAAACACGGTTTGTGCTAGCTCTTTGAAACTTGGCACAATAATGTAGTTCCTAGTTCTATCGCTATGGTGTGTGACCTATTGAAGTAGCCCCAAGCAGAGACTGACGAGAATCACATTCATTGAAATTGGTTGCCAAGCTTCCAAAAAACTACAAGTTTCCTGAAATCTCAGCAAACATTTTTTCACCCAATCTTGATGATATTTGCAGGTCATGATCAGTACACCAATCCCACTTGGCTCACCAAATTTCGTTCTGCTAGGTTAAACCGTTCCTTTGCAGTAACCGTTTTCATGTTTAGGTTTCACTCTGTTTTCTCCTATATGGATACATGTAGTTGGAACTCTAAATCAAACACGGTTTGTGCTAGCTCTTTGATACTTGGCACAATAATGTAGTTCCAAGTTCTATGGCTATGGTTTGTGTCCTATTGAAGTAGCCCCAAGCAGAGACTGACGAGAATCACATTCATTGAAAGTGGTTGCCAAGCTTCCAAAAAAACTACGAGTTTCCTGAAATCTCACCAAACATTTTTTCACCAATCTTGATGATACGTGCAGGTAATGATCAGTAATCCAATCCCACTTGGCTCACCAAATTTCGTTCTTCTAGGTTAAACCGTTCCTTTGCAGTAACCGTTTTCATGTTTAGGTTTCACTCTGTTTTCTCCTATATGGATACATGTAGTTGGAACTCTAAATCAAACACGGTTTGTGCTAGCTCTTTGAAACTTGGCACAATAATGTAGTTCCAAGTTCTATGTCTATGGTTTGTGTCCTATTGAAGTAGCCCCAAGCAGAGACTGACGAGAATCACTTTCATTGAAAGGGGTTGCCAAGCTTCCGTAAAACTACGAGAATCCTGAAATCTCAGCAAACATTTTTTCACCCAATCTTGATGATACTTGCAGGTAATGATCAGTACACCAATCCCACTTGGCTCACCAAATTTCGTTCTTCCAGGTTAAACCGTTCCTTTGCAGTAACCGTTTTCATGTTTAGGTTTCACTCTAGTTTCTCCTATAAGGATACATGTAGTTGGAACTCTAAATCAAACACGGTTTGTGCTAGCTCTTTGAAACTTGGCACAATAATGTAGTTCCTAGTTCTATCGCTATGGTTTGTGACCTATTGAAGTAGCCCCAAGCAGAGACTGACGAGAATCACATTCATTGAAACTGGTTGCCAAGCTTCCGTAAAACTACGAGAATCCTGAAATCTCAGCAAACATTTTTTCACCCAATCCTGATGATACTTGCATGTAATGATCAGTACACCAATCCCACTTGGCTCACCAAATTTCGTTCTTCTAGGTTAAACCGTTCCTTTGCAGTAACCGTTTTCATGTTTAGGTTTCACTCTATTTTCTCCTATAAGGATACATGTAGTTGGAACTCTAAATCAAACACGGTTTGTGCTAGCTCTTTGAAACTTGGCACAATAATGTAGTTCCTAGTCTATCGCTATGGTGAGTGACCTATTGAAGTAGCCCCAAGCAGAGACTGACGAGAATCACATTCATTGAAGGGGGTTGCCAAGCTTCCAAAAAACTACGAGTTTCCTGAAATCTCAGCAAACATTTTTTCACCCAATCTTGATGATATTTGCAGGTCATGATCAGTACACCAATCCCACTTGGCTCACCAAATTTCGTTCTTCTAGGTTAAACCGTTCCTTTGCAGTAACCGTTTTCATGTTTAGGTTTCACTCTGTTTTCTCCTATATGGATACATGTAGTTGGAACTCTAAATCAAACACGGTTTGTGCTAGCTCTTTGAAACTTGGCACAATAATGTAGTTCAAGTTCTATGACTATGGTTTGTGTCCTATTGAAGTAGCCGCAAGCAGAGACTGACCAGAATCACTTTCATAGAAAGGGGTTGCCAAGCTTCCAAAAAAACTATGAGTTTCCTGAAATCTCACCAAACATTTTTTCACCAATCTTGATGATACTTGCAGGTAATGATCAGTAATCCAATCACACTTGGCTCACCAAATTTCGTTATTCTAGGTTAAACCGTTCCTTTGCAGTAACCGTTTTCATGTTTAGGTTTCACTCTGTTTTCTCCTATATGGATGCATGTAGTTGGAACTCTAAATCAAACACGGTTTGTGCTAGCTCTTTGATACTTGGCACAATAATGTAGTTCCAAGTTCTATGGCTATGGTTTGTGTCCTATTGAAGTAGCCCCAAGCAGAGACTGACGAGAATCACATTCATTGAAAGGGGTTGCCAAGCTTCCAAAAAAACTACGAGTTTCCTGAAATCTCACCAAACCTTTTTTAACCAATCTTGATGATACATGCAGGTAATGATCAGTAATCCAATCACACTTGGCTCACCAAATTTCGTTATTCTAGGTTAAACCGTTCCTTTGCAGTAACCGTTTTCATGTTTAGGTTTCACTCTGTTTTCTCCTATATGGATACATGTAGTTGGAACTCTAAATCAAACACGGTTTGTGCTAGCTCTTTGAAACTTGGCACAATAATGTAGTTCCAAGTTCTATGTCTATGGTTTGTGTCCTATTGAAGTAGCCCCAAGCACAGACTGATGAGAATCACTTACATTGAAAGGGGTTGCCAAGCTTCCGTAAAACTACGAGAATCCTGAAATCTCAGCAAACATTTTTTTCACCCAATCTTGATGATACTTGCAGGTAATGATCAGTACATCAATCCCACTTGGCTCACCAAATTTCGTTCTTCTAGGTTAAACCGTTCCTTTGCAGTAACCGTTTTCATGTTTAGGTTTCACTCTATTTTCTCCTATAAGCATACATGTAGTTGGAACTCTAAATCAAACACGGTTTGTGCTAGCTCTTTGAAACTTGGCACAATAATGTAGTTCCAAGTTCTATGACTATGGTTTGTGTTCTATTGAAGTAGCCGCAAGCAGAGACTGACCAGAATCACTTTCATAGAAAGGGGTTGCCAAGCTTCCAAAAAAACTAAGAGTTTCCTGAATTCTCAGCAAACATTTTTTCACCCAATCTTGATGATACTTGCAGGTAATGATCAGTACACCAATCCCACTTGGGTCACCAAATTTCGTTCTTCTAGGTTAAACCGTTCCTTTGCAGTAACCGTTTTCATGTTTAGGTTTCACTCTATTTTCTCCTATATGGATACATGTAGTTGGAACTCTAAATCAAAGACGGTTTGTGCTAGCTCTTTGAAACTTGGCACAATAATGTAGTTCAAAGTTCTATCGCTATGGTTTGTGTCCTATTGAAATAGCCCCAAGCAGAGACTGACGAGAATCACTTTCATTGAAAGGGGTTGCCAAGCTTTTAAAAAAATAAGAGTTTCCTGAAATCTCAGCAAACATTTTTTCACCTAATCTTGATGATACTAGCAGGTAATGATCAGTACACCAATCCCACTTGGCTCACCAAATTTCGTTCTTCTAGTTTAAATCGTTCCTTTGCAGTAACCGTTTTCATGTTTAGGTTTCACTCTGTTTTCTCCTATATGGATACATGTAGTTGGAACTCTAAATCAAACACGGTTTGTGCTAGCTCTTTGAAACTTGGCACAATAATGTAGTTCCAAGTTCTATGACTATGGTTTGTGTTCTATTGAAGTAGCCGCAAGCAGAGACTGACCAGAATCACTTTCATAGAAAGGGGTTGCCAAGCTTCCAAAAAAACTACGAGTTTCCTGAATTCTCAGCAAACATTTTTTCACCCAATCTTGATGATACTTGCAGGTAATGATCAGTACACCATTCCACTTGGGTCACCAAATTTCGTTCTTCTAGGTTAAACCGTTCCTTTGCAGTAACCGTTTTCATGTTTAGGTTTCACTCTATTTTCTCCTATATGGATACATGTAGTTGGAACTCTAAATCAAAGACGGTTTGTGCTAGCTCTTTGAAACTTGGCACAATAATGTAGTTCAAAGTTCTATCGCTATGGTTTGTGTCCTATTGAAATAGCCCCAAGCAGAGACTGACGAGAATCACTTTCATTGAAAGGGGTTGCCAAGCTTTTAAAAAAATAAGAGTTTCCTGAAATCTCAGCAAACAGTTTTTCACCTAATCTTGATGATACTAGCAGGTAATGATCAGTACACCAATCCCACTTGGCTCACCAAATTTCGTTCTTCTAGTTTAAACCGTTCCTTTGCAGTAACCGTTTTCATGTTTAGGTTTCACTCTATTTTCTCCTACAAGGATACATGTAGTTGGAACTCTAAATGAAACACGGTTTGTGCTAGCTCTTTGAAACTTGGCACAATAATGTAGTTCCTAGTTCTATCGCTATGGTGTGTGACCTATTGAAGTAGCCCCAAGCAGAGACTGACGAGAATCACATTCATTGAAATTGGTTGCCAAGCTTCCAAAAAACTACAAGTTTCCTGAAATCTCAGCAAACATTTTTTCACCCAATCTTGATGATATTTGCAGGTCATGATCAGTACACCAATCCCACTTGGCTCACCAAATTTCGTTCTGCTAGGTTAAACCGTTCCTTTGCAGTAACCGTTTTCATGTTTAGGTTTCACTCTGTTTTCTCCTATATGGATACATGTAGTTGGAACTCTAAATCAAACACGGTTTGTGCCAGCTCTTTGAAACTTGGCACAATAATGTAGTTCCAAGTTCTATGACTATGGTTTGTGTCCTATTGAAGTAGCCGCAAGCAGAGACTGACCAGAATCACTTTCATAGAAAGGGGTTGCCAAGCTTCCAAAAAAACTACGAGTTTCCTGAAATCTCACCAAACATTTTTTCACCAATCTTGATGATACTTGCAGGTAATGATCAGTAATCCAATCCCACTTGGCTCACCAAATTTCGTTCTTCTAGGTTAAACCGTTCCTTTGCAGTAACCGTTTTCATGTTTAGGTTTCACTCTCTTTTCTCCTATATGGATACATGTAGTTGGAACTCTAAATCAAACACGGTTTGTGCTAGCTCTTTGAAACTTGGCACAATAATGTAGTTCCAAGTTCTATGTCTATGGTTTGTGTCCTATTGAAGTAGCCCCAAGCAGAGACTGACGAGAATCACTTTCATTGAAAGGGGTTGCCAAGCTTCCGTAAAACTACGAGAATCCTGAAATCTCAGCAAACATTTTTTCACCCAATCTTGATGATACTTGCAGGTAATGATCAGTACACCAATCCCACTTGGCTCACCAAATTTCGTTCTTCCAGGTTAAACCGTTCCTTTGCAGTAACCATTTTCATGTTTAGGTTTCACTCTATTTTCTCCTATAAGGATACATGTAGTTGGAACTCTAAATCAAACACGGTTTGTGCTAGCTCTTTGAAACTTGGCACAATAATGTAGTTCCTAGTTCTATCGCTATGGTTTGTGACCTATTGAAGTAGCCCCAAGCAGAGACTGACGAGAATCACATTCATTGAAACTGGTTGCCAAGCTTCCGTAAAACTACGAGAATCCTGAAATCTCAGCAAACATTTTTTCACCCAATCCTGATGATACTTGCATGTAATGATCAGTACACCAATCCCACTTGGCTCACCAAATTTCGTTCTTCTAGGTTAAACCGTTCCTTTGCAGTAACCGTTTTCATGTTTAGGTTTCACTCTATTTTCTCCTATAAGGATACATGTAGTTGGAACTCTAAATCAAACACGGTTTGTGCTAGCTCTTTGAAACTTGGCACAATAATGTAGTTCCTAGTTCTATCGCTATGGTGAGTGACCTATTGAAGTAGCCCCAAGCAGAGACTGACGAGAATCACATTCATTGAAGGGGGTTGCCAAGCTTCCAAAAAACTACGAGTTTCCTGAAATCTCAGCAAACATTTTTTCACCCAATCTTGATGATATTTGCAGGTCATGATCAGTACACCAATCCCACTTGGCTCACCAAATTTCGTTCTTCTAGGTTAAACCGTTCCTTTGCAGTAACCGTTTTCATGTTTAGGTTTCACTCTGTTTTCTCCTATATGGATACATGTAGTTGGAACTCTAAATCAAACACGGTTTGTGCTAGCTCTTTGAAACTTGGCACAATAATGTAGTTCCAAGTTCTATGACTATGGTTTGTGTCCTATTGAAGTAGCCGCAAGCAGAGACTGACCAGAATCACTTTCATAGAAAGGGGTTGCCAAGCTTCCAAAAAAACTATGAGTTTCCTGAAATCTCACCAAACATTTTTTCACCAATCTTGATGATACTTGCAGGTAATGATCAGTAATCCAATCACACTTGGCTCACCAAATTTCGTTATTCTAGGTTAAACCGTTCCTTTGCAGTAACCGTTTTCATGTTTAGGTTTCACTCTGTTTTCTCCTATATGGATGCATGTAGTTGGAACTCTAAATCAAACACGGTTTGTGCTAGCTCATTGATACTTGGCACAATAATGTAGTTCCAAGTTCTATGGCTATGGTTTGTGTCCTATTGAAGTAGCCCCAAGCAGAGACTGACGAGAATCACATTCATTGAAAGGGGTTGCCAAGCTTCCAAAAAAACTACGAGTTTCCTGAAATCTCACCAAACCTTTTTTAACCAATCTTGATGATACATGCAGGTAATGATCAGTAATCCAATCACACTTGGCTCACCAAATTTCGTTATTCTAGGTTAAACCGTTCCTTTGCAGTAACCGTTTTCATGTTTAGGTTTCACTCTGTTTTCTCCTATATGGATACATGTAGTTGGAACTCTAAATCAAACACGGTTTGTGCTAGCTCTTTGAAACTTGGCACAATAATGTAGTTCCAAGTTCTATGTCTATGGTTTGTGTCCTATTGAAGTAGCCCCAAGCACAGACTGATGAGAATCACTTACATTGAAAGGGGTTGCCAAGCTTCCGTAAAACTACGAGAATCCTGAAATCTCAGCAAACATTTTTTTCACCCAATCTTGATGATACTTGCAGGTAATGATCAGTACATCAATCCCACTTGGCTCACCAAATTTCGTTCTTCTAGGTTAAACCGTTCCTTTGCAGTAACTGTTTTCATGTTTAGGTTTCACTCTATTTTCTCCTATAAGGATACATGTAGTTGGAACTCTAAATCAAACACGGTTTGTGCTAGCTCTTTGAAACTTGGCACAATAATGTAGTTCCAAGTTCTATGACTATGGTTTGTGTTCTATTGAAGTAGCCGCAAGCAGAGACTGACCAGAATCACTTTCATAGAAAGGGGTTGCCAAGCTTCCAAAAAAACTACGAGTTTCCTGAATTCTCAGCAAACATTTTTTCACCCAATCTTGATGATACTTGCAGGTAATGATCAGTACACCAATCCCACTTGGGTCACCAAATTTCGTTCTTCTAGGTTAAACCGTTCCTTTGCAGTAACCGTTTTCATGTTTAGGTTTCACTCTATTTTCTCCTATATGGATACATGTAGTTGGAACTCTAAATCAAAGACGGTTTGTGCTAGCTCTTTGAAACTTGGCACAATAATGTAGTTCAAAGTTCTATCGCTATGGTTTGTGTCCTATTGAAATAGCCCCAAGCAGAGACTGACGAGAATCACTTTCATTGAAAGGGGTTGCCAAGCTTTTAAAAAAATAAGAGTTTCCTGAAATCTCAGCAAACATTTTTTCACCTAATCTTGATGATACTAGCAGGTAATGATCAGTACACCAATCCCACTTGGCTCACCAAATTTCGTTCTTCTAGTTTAAATCGTTCCTTTGCAGTAACCGTTTTCATGTTTAGGTTTCACTCTGTTTTCTCCTATATGGATACATGTAGTTGGAACTCTAAATCAAACACGGTTTGTGCTAGCTCTTTGAAACTTGGCACAATAATGTAGTTCCAAGTTCTATGACTATGGTTTGTGTTCTATTGAAGTAGCCGCAAGCAGAGACTGACCAGAATCACTTTCATAGAAAGGGGTTGCCAAGCTTCCAAAAAAACTACGAGTTTCCTGAATTCTCAGCAAACATTTTTTCACCCAATCTTGATGATACTTGCAGGTAATGATCAGTACACCAATCCCACTTGGGTCACCAAATTTCGTTCTTCTAGGTTAAACCGTTCCTTTGCAGTAACCGTTTTCATGTTTAGGTTTCACTCTATTTTCTCCTATATGGATACATGTAGTTGGAACTCTAAATCAAAGACGGTTTGTGCTAGCTCTTTGAAACTTGGCACAATAATGTAGTTCAAAGTTCTATCGCTATGGTTTGTGTCCTATTGAAATAGCCCCAAGCAGAGACTGACGAGAATCACTTTCATTGAAAGGGGTTGCCAAGCTTTTAAAAAAATAAGAGTTTCCTGAAATCTCAGCAAACAGTTTTTCACCTAATCTTGATGATACTAGCAGGTAATGATCAGTACACCAATCCCACTTGGCTCACCAAATTTCGTTCTTCTAGTTTAAATCGTTCCTTTGCAGTAACCGTTTTCATGTTTAGGTTTCACTCTGTTTTCTCCTATATGGATACATGTAGTTGGAACTCTAAATCAAACACGGTTTGTGCTAGCTCTTTGAAACTTGGCACAATAATGTAGTTCCAAGTTCTATGGCTATGGTTTGTGTCCTATTGAAGTAGCCCGAAGCAGAGACTGACGAGAATCACTTTCATTGAAAGGGGTTGCCAAGCTTCCAAAAAACTACGAGTTTCCTGAAATCTCAGCAAACATTTTTTCACCAATCTTGATGATACTTGCAGGTAATGATGAGTAATCCAATCACACTTGGCTCACCAAATTTCGTTCTTCTAGGTTAAACCGTTCCTTTGCAGTAACCGTTTTCATGTTTAGGTTTCACTCTGTTTTCTCCTATATGGATACATGTAGTTGGAACTCTAAATCAAACACGGTTTGTGCTAGCTCTTTGAAACTTGGCACAATAATGTAGTTCCAAGTTCTATGGCTATGGTTTGTGTCCTATTGAAGTAGCCCGAAGCAGAGACTGATGAGAATCTCTTTCATTGAAAGGGGTTGCCAAGCTTCTGTAAAACTACGAGTTTCCTGAAATCTCAGCAAACATTTTTTCACCCAAACTTGATGATACTTGCAGGTAATGATCACTACACCAATCACACTTGGCTTACCAAATTTCGTTCTTCTAGGTTAAACCGTTTGTTTGCAGTAACCGTTTTCATGTTTAGGTTTCACTCTGTTTTCTCCTATATGGATACATGTAGGTGGAACTCTAAATCAAACGCGGTTTGTGCTAGCTCTTTGAAACTTGGCACAATAATGTAGTTCCAAGTTCTATCGCTATGGTTTGTGTCCTATTGAAGTAGCCCGAAACAGAGACTGACGAGAATCACTTTCATTGAAAGGGGTTGCCAAGCTTCCAAAAAACTACGAGTTTCCTGAAATCTCAGCAAACATTTTTTCACCCAATCTTGATGATACTTGCAGGTAATGATCAGTACACCAATCCCACTTGGCTCACCAAATTTCGTTCTTCTAGGTTAAACCGTTCCTTTGCAGTAACCGTTTTCATGTTTAGGTTTCACTCTGTTTTCTCCTATATGGATACATGTACTTGGAACTCTAAATCAAACACGGTTTGTGCTAGCTCTTTGAAACTTGGCACAATAATGTAGTTCCAAGTTCTATGGCTATGGTTTGTGTCCTATTGAAGTAGCCCGAAGCAGAGACTGACGAGAATCCCTTTCATTGAAAGGGGTTGCCAAGCTTCCGTAAAACTACGAGTTTCCTGAAATCTCAGCAAACATTTTTTCACCCAATCTTGATGATACTTGCAGGTAATGATCAGGACACCAATCCCACTTGGCTCACCAAATTTCGTTCTTCTAGGTTAAACCGTTCCTTTGCAGTAACCGTTTTCATGTTTAGGTTCACTCTGTTTTCTCCTATATGGATACATGTAGTTGGAACTCTAAATCAAACGCGGTTTGTGCTAATTCTTTGAAACATGGCACAATAATGTAGTTCCAAGTTCTATGGCTATTGTTTGTGTTATATTGAAGTAGCCCCAAGCAGAGACTGACGAGAATCACTTTCATTGAAAGGGGTTGCCAAGCACCCAAAAAACTACGAGTTTCCTGAAATGTCAGCAAACATTTTTTCACCAATCTTGATGATACTTGCAGGTAATGATCAGTACACCAATCCCACTTGGCTCACCAAATTTCGTTCTTCTAGGTTAAACCGTTCCTTTGCAGTAACCGTTTTCATGTTTAGGTTTCACTCTGTTTTCTCCTATATGGATACATGTATTTGGAACTCTAAATCAAACACGGTTTGTGCTAATTCTTTGAAACTTGGCACAATAATATAGTTCCAAGTTCTATCGCTATGGTTTGTGTCCTATTGAAGTAGCCCAAAGCAGAGACTGACGAGAATCACTTTCATTGAAAGGGGTTGCCAAGCTTCCGTAAAACTACGAGTTTCCTGAAATCTCAGCAAACATTTTTTCACCCAATCTTGATGATAATTGCAGGTAATGATCAGTACACCAATCCCACTTGGCTCACCAAATTTCGTTCTTCTAGTTTAAACCGTTCCTTTGCAGTAACCGTTTTCATGTTTAGGTTTCACTCTGTTTTCTCCTATATGGATACATGTAGGTAGAACTCTAAATCAAACACGGTTTGTGCTAGCTCTTTGAAACTTGGCACAATAATGTAGTTCCAAGTTCAATCGCTATGGTTTGTGTCCTAGAGAAATAGCCCCAAGCAGAGACTGACGAGAATCACATTCATTGAAATTGGTTGCCAAGCTTCCAAAAAACTACGAGTTTCCTGAAATCTCAGCAAACATTTTTTCACCCAATCTTGATGATACTTGCAGGTAATGATCAGTACAACAATCCCACTTGGCTCAACAAATTTCGTTCTTCTAGGTTAAACCGTTCCTTTGCAGTAACCGTTTTCATGTTTAGGTTTCACTCTGTTTTCTCCTATATGGATACATGTATTTGGAACTCTAAATCAAACGCGGTTTGTGCTAGCTCTTTGAAACTTTGCACAATAATGTAGTTCCAAGTTGTATCGCTATGGTTTGTGTCCTATTGAAGTAGCCCGAAGCAGAGACTGACGAGAATCACATTCATTGAAAGGGGTTGCCAAGCTTCCCAAAAACTACGAGTTTCCTGAAATCTCAGCAAACATTTTTTCACCCAATCTTGATGATACTTGCAGGTAATGATCAGTACACCAATCCCAGTTGGCTCACCAAATTTCGTTCTTCTAGGTTAAACCTTTCCTTTGCAGTAACCGTTTTCATGTTTAGGTTTCACTCTGTTTTCTCCTATATGGATACATGTAGTTGGAACTCTAAATCAAACACGGTTTGTGCTAATTCTTTGAAACTTGGCACAATAATGTAGTTCCAAGTTCTATGGCTATGGTTTGTGTCCTACTGAAGTAGCCCCAAGCAGAGACTGACGAGAATCACTTTCATTGAAAGGGGTTGCCAAGCTTCCAAAAAACTACGAGTTTCCTGAAATCTCACCAAACATTTTTTCACCAATCTTGATGATACTTGCAGGTAATGATCAGTACACCAATCCCACTTGGCTCACCAAATTTCGTTCTTCTAGGTTAAACCGTTCCTTTGCAGTAACCGTTTTCATGTTTAGGTTTCACTCTGTTTTCTCCTATATGGATACATGTAGTTGGAACTCTAAATCAAACACGGTTTGTGCTAGCTCTTTGAAACGTGGCACAATAATGTAGTTCCAAGTTCTATGGCTATGGTTTGTGTTCTATTGAAGTAGCCGCACGCAGAGACTGACGAGAATCACTTTCATTGAAAGGGGTTGCCAAGCTTCCAAAAATACTACGAGTTTCCTGAAATCTCAGCAAACATTTTTTCACCAATCTTGATGATACTTGCACGTAATGATCAGTAATCCAATCACACTTGGCTCACCAAATTTCGTTCTTCTAGGTTAAACCGTTCCTTTGAAGTAACCGTTTTCATGTTTAGGTTTCACTCTGTTTTCTCCTATATGGATACATGTAGTTGGAACTCTAAATCAAACACGGTTTGTGCTAGCTCTTTGAAACTTGGCACAATAATGTAGTTCCAAGTTCTATGGCTATGGTTTGTGTCCTATTGAAGTAGCCCCAAGCAGAGACTGACGAGAATCACTTTCATTGAAAGGGGTTGCCAAGCTTCCAAAAAACTACGAGTTAACTGAAATCTCAGCAAACATTTTTTCACCCAATCTTGATGATACTTGCAGGTAATGATCAGTACCCCAATCCCACTTGGCTCACCATATTTCGTTCTTCTAGGTTAAACCGTTCCTTTGCAGTAACCGTTTTCATGTTTAGGTTTCACTCTGTTTTCTCCTATATGGATACATGTATTTGGAACTCTACATCAAACACGGTTTGTGCTAGCTCTTTGAAACTTGGCACAATAATGTAGTTCCAAGTTCTATCGCTATGGTTTGTGTCCTATTGAAGCAGCCCCAAGCAGAGACTGACGAGAATCACTTTCATTGAAAGGGGTTGCCAAGCTTCCAAAAAACTACGAGTTTCTTGAAATCTCAGCAAACATTTTTTCACCAATCTTGATGATACTTGCAGGTAATGATCAGTAATCCAATCACACTTGGCTCACCAAATTTCGTTCTTCTAGGTTAAACAGTTCCTTTGCAGTAACCGTTTTCATGTTTAGGTTTCACTCTGTTTTCTCCTATATGGATACATGTAGTTGGAACTCTAAATCAAAGACGGTTTGTGCTAGCTCTTTGAAACTTGGCACAATAATGTAGTTCAAAGTTCTATCGCTATGGTTTCTGTCCTATTGAAATAGCCCCAAGCAGAGACTGACGAGAATCACTTTCATTGAAAGGGGTTGCCAAGCTTTTAAAAAAATAAGAGTTTCCTGAAATCTCAGCAAACATTTTTTCACCTAATCTTGATGATACTAGCAGGTAATGATCAGTACACCAATCCCACTTGGCTCACCAAATTTCGTTCTTCTAGTTTAAATCGTTCCTTTGCAGTAACCGTTTTCATGTTTAGGTTTCACTCTGTTTTCTCCTATATGGATACATGTAGTTGGAACTCTAAATCAAACACGGTTTGTGCTAGCTCTTTGAAACTTGGCACAATAATGTAGTTCCAAGTTCTATGGCTAGGGTTTGTGTCCTATTGAAGTAGCCCGAAGCAGAGACTGACGAGAATCACTTTCATTGAAAGGGGTTGCCAAGCTTCCAAAAAACTACGAGTTTCCTGAAATCTCAGCAAACATTTTTTCACCAATCTTGATGATACTTGCAGGTAATGATCAGTACACCAATCCCACTTGGCTCACCAAATTTCGTTCTTCTAGGTTAAACCGTTCCTTTGCAGTAACCGTTTTCATGTTTAGGTTTCACTCTGTTTTCTCCTATATGGATACATGTAGTTGGAACTCTAAATCAAACACGGTTTGTGCTAGCTCTTTGAAACTTGGCACAATAATGTAGTTCCAAGTTCTATGGCTATGGTTTGTGTCCTATTGAAGTAGCCCGAAGCAGAGACTGATGAGAATCTCTTTCATTGAAAGGGGTTGCCAAGCTTCTGTAAAACTACGAGTTTCCTGAAATCTCAGCAAACATTTTTTCACCCAATCTTGATGATACTTGCAGGTAATGATCAGTACACCAATCACACTTGGCTTACCAAATTTCGTTCTTCTAGGTTAAACCGTTTGTTTGCAGTAACCGTTTTCATGTTTAGGTTTCACTCTGTTTTCTCCTATATGGATACATGTAGGTGGAACTCTAAATCAAACGCGGTTTGTGCTAGCTCTTTGAAACTTGGCACAATAATGTAGTTCCAAGTTCTATCGCTATGGTTTGTGTCCTATTGAAGTAGCCCGAAACAGAGACTGACGAGAATCACTTTCATTGAAAGGGGTTGCCAAGCTTCCAAAAAACTACGAGTTTCCTGAAATCTCAGCAAACATTTTTTCACCCAATCTTGATGATACTTGCAGGTAATGATCAGTACACCAATCCCACTTGGCTCACCAAATTTCGTTCTTCTAGGTTAAACCGTTCCTTTGCAGTAACCGTTTTCATGTTTAGGTTTCACTCTGTTTTCTCCTCTATGGATACATGTAGTTGGAACTCTAAATCAAAGACGGTTTGTGCTAGCTCTTTGAAACTTGGCACAATAATGTAGTTCCAAGTTCTATCGCTATGGTTTGTGTCCTATTGAAGTAGCCCGAAGCAGAGACTGACGAGAATCCCTTTCATTGAAAGGGGTTGCCAAGCTTCCGTAAAACTACGAGTTTCCTGAAATCTCAGCAAACATTTTTTCACCCAATCTTGATGATACTTGCAGGTAATGATCACTACACCAATCCCACTTGGCTCACCAAATTTCGTACTTCTAGGTTAAACCGTTCCTTTGCAGTAACCGTTTTCATGTTTAGGTTTCACTCTGTTTTCTCCTATATGGATACATGTAGTTGGAACTCTAAATCAAACACGGTTTGTGCTAGCTCTTTGAAACTTGGCACAATAATGTAGTTCCAAGTTCTATGGCTATGGTTTGTGTTCTATTGAAGTAGCCGCACGCAGAGACTGACGAGAATCACTTTCATTGAAAGGGGTTGCCAAGCTTCCAAAAATACTACGAGTTTCCTGAAATCTCAGCAAACATTTTTTCACCAATCTTGATGATACTTGCAGGTAATGATCAGTACACCAATCCCACTTGGCTCACCAAATTTCGTTCTTCTAGGTTAAACCGTTCCTTTGAAGTAACCGTTTTCATGTTTAGGTTTCACTCTGTTTTCTCCTATATGGATACATGGATTTGGAACTCTAAATCAAACACGGTTTGTGCTAATTCTTTGAAACTTGGCACAATAATATAGTTCAAAGTTCTATCGCTATGGTTTGTGTCCTATTGAAGTAGCCCAAAGCAGAGACTGACGAGAATCACTTTCATTGAAAAGGGTTGCCAAGCTTCCGTAAATCTACGAGTTTCCTGAAATCTCAGCAAACATTTTTTCACCCAATCTTGATGATACTTGCAGGTAATGATCAGTACCCCAATCCCACTTGGCTAACCAAATTTCGTTCTTCTAGTTTAAACCGTTCCTTTGCAGTAACCGTTTTCATGTTTAGGTTTCACTCTGTTTTCTCCTATATGGATACATGTAGGTAGAACTCTAAATCAAACACGGTTTGTGCTAGCTCTTTGAAACTTGGCACAATAATGTAGTTCCAAGTTCAATCGCTATGGTTTGTGTCCTAGAGAAGTGGCCCCAAGCAGAGACTGACGAGAATCACATTCATTGAAATTGGTTGCCAAGCTTCCAAAAAACTACGAGTTTCCTGAAATCTCAGCAAACATTTTTTCACCCAATCTTGATGATACTTGCAGGTAATGATCACTACAACAATCCCACTTGGCTCACCAAATTTCGTTCTTCTAGGTTAAACCGTTCCTTTGCAGTAACCGTTTTCATGTTTAGGTTTCACTCTGTTTTCTCCTATATGGATACATGTATTTGGAACTCTAAATCAAACACGGTTTGTGCTAGCTCTTTGAAACTTGGCACAATAATGTAGTTCCAAGTTGTATCGCTATGGTTTGTGTCCTATTGAAGTAGCCCCAAGCAGAGACTGACGAGAATCACATTCATTGAAAGGGGTTGCCAAGCTTCCCAAAAACTACGAGTTTCCTGAAATCTCAGCAAACATTTTTCACCCTATCTTGATGATACTTGCAGGTAATGATCAGTACACCAATCCCACTTGGCTCACCAAATTTCGTTCTTCTAGGTTAAACCGTTCCTTTGCAGTAACCGTTTTCATGTTTAGGTTTCACTCTGTTTTCTCCTATATGGATACATGTAGTTGGAACTCTAAATCAAACACGGTTTGTGCTAATTCTTTGAAACTTGGCACAATAATGTAGTTCCAAGTTCTATGGCTATGGTTTGTGTCCTACTGAAGTAGCCCCAAGCAGAGACTCACGAGAATCACTTTCATTGAAAGGGGTTGCCAAGCTTCCAAAAAACTACGAGTTTCCTGAAATCTCACCAAACATTTTTTCACCAATCTTGATGATACTTGCAGATAATGATCAGTAATCCAATCCCACTTGGCTCACCAAATTTCGTTCTTCTAGGTTAAACCGTTCCTTTGCAGTAACCGTTTTCATGTTTAGGTTTCACTCTGTTTTCTCCTATATGGATACATGTAGTTGGAACTCTAAATCAAACACGGTTTGTGCTAGCTCGTTGAAACTTGGCACAATAATATAGTTCCAAGTTCTATGGCTATGGTTTGTGTTCTATTGAAGTAGCCCCAAGCAGAGACTGACGAGAATCACTTTCATTGAAAGGGGTTGCCAAGCTTCCAAAAAACTACGAGTTAACTGAAATCTCAGCAAACATTTTTTCACCCAATCTTGATGATACTTGCAGGTAATGATCAGTACCCCAATCCCACTTGGCTCACCAAATTCGTTCTTCTAGGTTAAACCGTTCCTTTGCAGTAACCGTTTTCATGTTTAGGTTTCACTCTGTTTTCTCCTATATGGATACATGTAGTTGGAACTCTAAATCAAACACGGTTTGTGCTAGCTCTTTGAAACTTGGCACAATAATGTAGTTCCAAGTTCTATGGCTATGGTTTGTGTCCTATTGAAGTAGCCCCAAGCAGAGACTGACGAGAATCACTTTCATTGAAAGGGGTTGCCAAGCTTCCAAAAATACTACGAGTTTCCTGAAATCTCAGCAAACATTTTTTCACCAATCTTGATGATACTTGCACGTAATGATCAGTAATCCAATCACACTTGGCTCACCAAATTTCGTTCTTCTAGGTTAAACCGTTCCTTTGCAGAAACCGTTTTCATGTTTAGGTTTCACTCTGTTTTCTCCTATATGGATACATGTAGTTGGAACTCTAAATCAAACACGGTTTGTGCTAGCTCGTTGAAACTTGGCACAATAATGTAGTTCCAAGTTCTATGGCTATGGTTTGTGTCCTATTGAAGTAGCCGCAAGCAGAGACTGACGAGAATCACTTTCATTGAAAGGGGTTGCCAAGCTTCCAAAAAACTACGAGTTAACTGAAATCTCAGCAAACATTTTTTCACCCAATCTTGATGATACTTGCAGGTAATGATCAGTACCCCAATCCCACTTGGCTCACCAAATTTCGTTCTTCTAGGTTAAACCGTTCCTTTGCAGTAACCGTTTTCATGTTTAGGTTTCACTCTGTTTTCTCCTATATGGATACATGTAGTTGGAACTCTAAATCAAACACGGTTTGTGCTAGCTCTTTGAAACTTGGCACAATAATGTAGTTCCAAGTTCTATGGCTATGGTTTGTGTCCTATTGAAGTAGCCCAAGCAGAGACTGACGAGAATCACTTTCATTGAAAGGGGTTGCCAAGCTTCCAAAAAACTACGAGTTTCTTGAAATCTCAGCAAACATTTTTTCACCAATCTTGATGATACTTGCAGGTAATGATCAGTAATCCAATCACACTTGGCTCACCAAATTTCGTTCTTCTAGGTTAAACAGTTCCTTTGCAGTAACCGTTTTCATGTTTAGGTTTCACTCTGTTTTCTCCTATATGGATACATGTAGTTGGAACTCTAAATCAAACACGGTTTGTGCTAATTCTTTGAAACTTGGCACAATAATGTAGTTCCAAATTCTATCGCTATGGTTTGTGTCCTATTGAAGTAGGCCGAAGCAGAGACTGACGAGAATCACTTTCATTGAAAGGGGTTGCCAAGCTTCGGTAAAACTACGAGTTTCCTGAAATCTCAGCAAACATTTTTTCACCCTATCTTGATGGTACTTGCAGGTACTGATCAGTACACCAATCCCACTTGCCTCACCAAATTTCGTTCTTCTAGGTTAAACCGTTCCTTTGCAGTAACCGTTTTCATGTTTAGGTTTCACTCTGTTTTCTCCTATATGGATACATGTAGTTGGAACTCTAAATCAAACGCGGTTTGTGCTAGCTCTTTGAAACTTGGCACAATAATGTAGTTCCAAGTTCTATCGCTATGGTTTGTATCCTATTGAAGTAGCCCCAAGCAGAAACTGACGAGATTCACATTCATTGAAATTGGTTGCCAAGCTTCCAAAAAACTACGAGTTTCCTGAAATCTCAGCAAACATTTTTTGACACAATCTTGATGATACTTGCAGGTAATGATCAGTACACCAATCCCACTTGGCTCACCAAATTTCGTTCTTCTAGATTAAACCGTTCCATTGCAGTAACCGTTTTCATTTTTAGGTTTCACTCTGTTTTCTCCTACATGGATACATGTAGTTGGAACTGTAAATCAAACGCGGTTTGTGCTAGCTCTTTGAAACTTGGCACAATAATGTAGTTCCAAGTTCTATCGCTATGGTTTGTGTCCTATTGAAGTAGCCCCAAGCAGAGACTGACGAGAATCACATTCATTGAAAGGCTTTGCCAAGCTACCAAAAAACTACGAGTTTCCTGAAATCTCAGCAAACATTTTTTCACCCAATCTTGATGATACTTTCAGGTAATTATCAGTACACCAATCCCACTTGGCTCACCAAATTTCGTTCTTCTAGGTTAAACCGTTCCTTTGCAGTAACCGTTTTCATGTTTAGGTTTCACTCTGTTTTCTCCTATATGGATACATGTAGTTGGAACTCTAAATCAAACACGGTTTGTGCTAGCTCCTTAAAACTTGGCACAATAATGTAGTTCCAAGTTCTATGGCTATGGTTTGTATCCTATGAAGTAGCCCCAAGCAGAGACTGACGAGAAACACTTTCATTGAAAGGGGTTGCCAAGCTTCCCAAAAACTACGAGTTTCCTGAAATCTCAGCAAACATTTTTTCACCAATCTTGATGATACTTGCAGATAATGATCAGTACACGAATCAGACATGGCTCAAAAAATTTCGTTCTTCTAGGTTAAACCGTTCCTTTTTATCAACCGTTTTCATGTTTAGGTTTCACTCTGTTTTCTCCTATATGGATACATGTAGTTGGAACTCTAAATCAAACGCGGTTTGTGCTAGCTCTTTGAAACTTTTCACAATAATGTAGCTCCAAGTTCTATGGCTATGGTTTGTGTCCTACTGAAGTAGCCCCAAGCAGAGACTCACGAGAATCACTTTCATTGAAAGGGGTTGCCAAGCTTCCAAAAAACTATGAGTTTCCTGAAATCTCACCAAACATTTTTTCACCCAATCTTGATGATACTTGCAGGTAATGATTAGTACACCAATCCCACTTGGCTCACCAAATTTCGTTCTTCTAGGTTAAACCGTTCCTTTGCAGTAACCGTTTTCATGTTTAGGTTTCACTCTGTTTTCTCCTATATGGATACATGTAGTTGGAACTCTAAATCAAACACGGTTTGTGCTAGCTCTTTGAAACTTGGCACAATAATGTAGTTCCAAGTTCTATGGCTATGGTTTGTGTCCTACTGAAGTAGCCCCAAGCAGAGACTCACGAGAATCACTTTCATTGAAAGGGGTTGCCAAGCTTCCAAAAAACTACGAGTTTCCTGAAATCTCACCAAACATTTTTTCACCAATCTTGATGATACTTGCAGATAATGATCAGTAATCCAATCCCACTTGGCTCACCAAATTTCGTTCTTCTAGGTTAAACCGTTCCTTTGCAGTAACCGTTTTCATGTTTAGGTTTCACTCTGTTTTCTCCTATATGGATACATGTATTTGGAACTCTAAATCAAACGCGGTTTGTGCTAGCTCTTTGAAACTTGACACAATAATGTAGTTCCAAGTTCTATCGCTATGGTTTGTGTCCTATTGAAGTAGCCCCAAGCAGAGACTGACGATAATCACATTCATTGAAAGGGGTTGCCATGCTTCCAAAAAACTACGAGTTTCCTGAAATCTCAGCAAACATTTTTTCACCCAATCTTGATGATACTTGCAGGTAATGATCAGTACACCAATCCCACTTGGCTCACCAAATTTCGTACTTCTAGGTTAAACCGTTCCTTTGCAGTAACCGTTTTCATGTTTAGGTTTCACTCTGTTTTCTCCTATATGGATACATATAGTTGGAACTCTAAATCAAACACGGTTTGTGCTAGCTCTTTGAAACTTGGCACAATAATGTAGTTCCAAGTTCTATGGCTATGGTTTGTGTCCTACTGAAGTAGCCCCAAGCAGAGACTGACGAGAATCACTTTCATTGAAAGGGGTTGCCAAGCTTCCAAAAAACTACGAGTTTCCTGAAATCTCACCAAAACATTTTTTCACCAATCTTGATGATACTTGCAGATAATGATCAATAATCCAATCCCACTTGGCTCACCAAATTTCGTTCTTCTAGGTTAAACCGTTCCTTTGCAGTAACCGTTTTCATGTTTAGGTTTCACTCTGTTTTCTCCTATATGGATACATGTATTTGGAACTCTAAATCAAACGCGGTTTGTGCTAGCTCTTTGAAACTTGACACAATAATGTAGTTCCAAGTTCTATCGCTATGGTTTGTGTCCTATTGAAGTAGCCCCAAGCAGAGACTGACGATAATCACATTCATTGAAAGGGGTTGCCATGCTTCCAAAAAACTACGAGTTTCCTGAAATCTCAGCAAACATTTTTTCACCCAATCTTGATGATACTTGCTGGTAATGATCAGTACACCAATCCCACTTGGCTCACCAAATTTCGTACTTCTAGGTTAAACCGTTCCTTTGCAGTAACCGTTTCATGTTTAGGTTTCACTCTGTTTTCTCCTATATGGATACATGTAGTTGGAACTCTAAATCAAACACGGTTTGTGCTAGCTCTTTGAAACTTGGCACAATAATGTAGTTCCAAGTTCTATGGCTATGGTTTGTGTTCTATTGAAGTAGCCGCACGCAGAGACTGACGAGAATCACTTTCATTGAAAGGGTTGCCAAGCTTCCAAAAATACTACGAGTTTCCTGAAATCTCAGCAAACATTTTTTCACCAATCTTGATGATACTTGCACGTAATGATCAGTAATCCAATCACACTTGGCTCACCAAATTTCGTTCTTCTAGGTTAAACCGTTCCTTTGCAGAAAACCGTTTTCATGTTTAGGTTTCACTCTGTTTTCTCCTATATGGATACATGTAGTTGGAACTCTAAATCAAACATGGTTTGTGCTAGCTCGTTGAAACTTGGCACAATAATGTAGTTCCAAGTTCTATGGCTATGGTTTGTGTCCTATTGAAGTAGCCCCAAGCAGAGACTGACGAGAATCACTTTCATTGAAAGGGGTTGCCAAGCTTCCAAAAAACTACGAGTTAACTGAAATCTCAGCAAACATTTTTTCACCCAATCTTGATGATACTTGCAGGTAATGATCAGTACCCCAATCCCACTTGGCTCACCAAATTTCGTTCTTCTAGGTTAAACCGTTCCTTTGCAGTAACCATTTTCATGTTTAGGTTTCACTCTGTTTTCTCCTATATGGATACATGTAGTTGGAACTCTAAATCAAACACGGTTTGTGCTAGCTCTTTGAAACTTGGCACAATAATGTAGTTCCAAGTTCTATGGCTATGGTTTGTGTCCTATTGAAGTAGCCCCAAGCAGAGACTGACGAGAATCACTTTCATTGAAAGGGGTTGCCAAGCTTCCAAAAAACTACGAGTTTCTTGAAATCTCAGCAAACATTTTTTCACCAATCTTGATGATACTTGCAGGTAATGATCAGTAATCAATCACACTTGGCTCACCAAATTTCGTTCTTCTAGGTTAAACAGTTCCTTTGCAGTAACCGTTTTCATGTTTAGGTTTCACTCTGTTTTCTCCTATATGGATACATGTAGTTGGAACTCTAAATCAAACACGGTTTGTGCTAATTCTTTGAAACTTGGCACAATAATGTAGTTCCAAATTCTATCGCTATGGTTTGTGTCCTATTGAAGTAGGCCGAAGCAGAGACTGACGAGAATCACTTTCATTGAAAGGGGTTGCCAAGCTTCGGTAAAACTACGAGTTTCCTGAAATCTCAGCAAACATTTTTTCACCCTATCTTGATGGTACTTGCAGGTACTGATCAGTACACCAATCCCACTTGCCTCACCAAATTTCGTTCTTCTAGGTTTAAACCGTTCCTTTGCAGTAACCGTTTTCATGTTTAGGTTTCACTCTGTTTTCTCCTATATGGATACATGTAGTTGGAACTCTAAATCAAACACGGTTTGTGCTAGCTCTTTGAAACTTGGCACAATAATGTAGTTCCAAGTTCTATCGCTATGGTTTGTATCCTATTGAAGTAGCCCCAAGCAGAGACTGACGAGAATCACATTCATTGAAAGGGGTTGCCAAGCTTCCCAAAAACTACGAGTTTCCTGAAATCTCAGCAAACATTTTTTCACCCTATCTTGATGATACTTGCAGGTAATGATCAGTACACCAATCCCACTTGGCTCACCAAATTTCGTTCTTCTAGGATAAACCGTTCCTTTGCAGTAACCGTTTTCATGTTTAGGTTTCACTCTGTTTTCTCCTATATGGATACATGTAGTTGGAACTCTAAATCAAACACGGTTTGTGCTAATTCTTTGAAACTTGGCACAATAATGTAGTTCCAAGTTCTATGGCTATGGTTTGTGTCCTACTGAAGTAGCCCCAAGCAGAGACTCACGAGAATCACTTTCATTGAAAGGGGTTGCCAAGCTTCCAAAAAACTACGAGTTCCTGAAATCTCACCAAACATTTTTTCACCAATCTTGATGATACTTGCAGATAATGATCAGTAATCCAATCCCACTTGGCTCACCAAATTTCGTTCTTCTAGGTTAAACCGTTCCTTTGCAGTAACCGTTTTCATGTTTAGGTTTCACTCTGTTTTCTCCTATATGGATACATGTATTTGGAACACTAAATCAAACGCGGTTTGTGCTAGCTCTTTGAAACTTGACACAATAATGTAGTTCCAAGTTCTATCGCTATGGTTTGTGTCCTATTGAAGTAGCCCCAAGCAGAGACTGACGAGAATCACATTCATTGAAAGGGGTTGCCATGCTTCCAAAAAACTACGAGTTTCCTGAAATCTCAGCAAACATTTTTTCACCCAATCTTGATGATACTTGCAGGTAATGATCAGTACACCAATCCCACTTGGCTCACCAAATTTCGTACTTCTAGGTTAAACCGTTCCTTTGCAGTAACCGTTTTCATGTTTAGGTTTCACTCTGTTTTCTCCTATATGGATACATGTAGTTGGAACTCTAAATCAAACACGGTTTGTGCTAGCTCTTTGAAACTTGGCACAATGATGTAGTTCCAAGTTCTATGGCTATGGTTTGTGTTCTATTGAAGTAGCCGCACGCAGAGACTGACGAGAATCACTTTCATTGAAAGGGGTTGCCAAGCTTCCAAAAATACTACGAGTTTCCTGAAATCTCAGCAAACATTTTTTCACCAATCTTGATGATACTTGCACGTAATGATCAGTAATCCAATCACACTTGGCTCACCAAATTTCGTTCTTCTAGGTTAAACCGTTCCTTTGCAGTAACCGTTTTCATGTTTAGGTTTCACTCTGTTTTCTCCTATATGGATACATGTAGTTGGAACTCTAAATCAAACATGGTTTGTGCTAGCTCGTTGAAACTTGGCACAATAATGTAGTTCCAAGTTCTATGGCTATGGTTTGTGTCCTATTGAAGTAGCCCCAAGCAGAGACTGACGAGAATCACTTTCATTGAAAGGGGTTGCCAAGCTTCCAAAAAACTACGAGTTAACTGAAATCTCAGCAAACATTTTTTCACCAATCTTGATGATACTTGCAGGTAATGATCAGTAATCCAATCACACTTGGCTCACCAAATTTCGTTCTTCTAGGTTAAACAGTTCCTTTGCAGTAACCGTTTTCATGTTTAGGTTTCACTCTGTTTTCTCCTATATGGATACATGTAGTTGGAACTCTAAATCAAACACGGTTTGTGCTAATTCTTTGAAACTTGGCACAATAATGTAGTTCCAAATTCTATCGCTATGGTTTGTGTCCTATTGAAGTAGGCCGAAGCAGAGACTGACGAGAATCACTTTCATTGAAAGGGGTTGCCAAGCTTCGGTAAAACGACGAGTTTCCTGAAATCTCAGCAAACATTTTTTCACCCTATCTTGATGGTACTTGCAGGTACTGATCAGTACACCAATCCCACTTGCCTCACCAAATTTCGTTCTTCTAGGTTAAACCGTTCCTTTGCAGTAACCGTTTTCATGTTTAGGTTTCACTCTGTTTTCTCCTATATGGATACATGTAGTTGGAACTCTAAATCAAACGCGGTTTGTGCTAGCTCTTTGAAACTTGGCACAATAATGTAGTTCCAAGTTCTATCGCTATGGTTTGTATCCTATTGAAGTAGCCCCAAGCAGAAACTGACGAGATTCACATTCATTGAAATTGGTTGCCAAGCTTCCAAAAAACTACGAGTTTCCTGAAATCTCAGCAAACATTTTTTGACACAATCTTGATGATACTTGCAGGTAATGATCAGTACACCAATCCCACTTGGCTCACCAAATTTCGTTCTTCTAGATTAAACCGTTCCATTGCAGTAACCGTTTTCATTTTTAGGTTTCACTCTGTTTTCTCCTACATGGATACATGTAGTTGGAACTGTAAATCAAACGCGGTTTGTGCTAGCTCTTTGAAACTTGGCACAATAATGTAGTTCCAAGTTCTATCGCTATGGTTTGTGTCCTATTGAAGTAGCCCCAAGCAGAGACTGACGAGAATCACATTCATTGAAAGGCTTTGCCAAGCTACCAAAAAACTACGAGTTTCCTGAAATCTCAGCAAACATTTTTTCACCAATCTTGATGATACTTTCAGGTAATTATCAGTACACCAATCCCACTTGGCTCACCAAATTTCGTTCTTCTAGGTTAAACCGTTCCTTTGCAGTAACCGTTTTCATGTTTAGGTTTCACTCTGTTTTCTCCTATATGGATACATGTAGTTGGAACTCTAAATCAAACACGGTTTGTGCTAGCTCCTTAAAACTTGGCACAATAATGTAGTTCCAAGTTCTATGGCTATGGTTTGTGTCCTATGAAGTAGCCCCAAGCAGAGACTGACGAGAAACACTTTCATTGAAAGGGGTTGCCAAGCTTCCCAAAAACTACGAGTTTCCTGAAATCTCAGCAAACATTTTTTCACCAATCTTGATGATACTTGCAGATAATGATCAGTACACGAATCAGACATGGCTCAAAAAATTTCGTTCTTCTAGGTTAAACCGTTCCTTTTTATCAACCGTTTTCATGTTTAGGTTTCACTCTGTTTTCTCCTATATGGATACATGTAGTTGGAACTCTAAATCAAACGCGGTTTGTGCTAACTCTTTGAAACTTTTCACAATAATGTAGCTCCAAGTTCTATGGCTATGGTTTGTGTCCTACTGAAGTAGCCCCAAGCAGAGACTCACGAGAATCACTTTCATTGAAAGGGGTTGCCAAGCTTCCAAAAAACTACGAGTTTCCTGAAAATCTCACCAAACATTTTTTCACCCAATCTTGATGATACTTGCAGGTAATGATTAGTACACCAATCCCACTTGGCTCACCAAATTTCGTTCTTCTAGGTTAAACCGTTCCTTTGCAGTAACCGTTTTCATGTTTAGGTTTCACTCTGTTTTCTCCTATATGGATACATGTAGTTGGAACTCTAAATCAAACACGGTTTGTGCTAGCTCTTTGAAACTTGGCACAATAATGTAGTTCCAAGTTCTATGGCTATGGTTTGTGTCCTACTGAAGTAGCCCCAAGCAGAGACTCACGAGAATCACTTTCATTGAAAGGGGTTGCCAAGCTTCCAAAAAACTACGAGTTTCCTGAAATCTCACCAAACATTTTTTTCACCAATCTTGATGATACTTGCAGATAATGATCAGTAATCCAATCCCACTTGGCTCACCAAATTTCGTTCTTCTAGGTTAAACCGTTCCTTTGCAGTAACCGTTTTCATGTTTAGGTTTCACTCTGTTTTCTCCTATATGGATACATGTATTTGGAACTCTAAATCAAACGGGGTTTGTGCTAGCTCTTTGAAACTTGACACAATAATGTAGTTCCAAGTTCTGTCGCTATGGTTTGTGTCCTATTGAAGTAGCCCCAAGCAGAGACTGACGATAATCACATTCATTGAAAGGGGTTGCCATGCTTCCAAAAAACTACGAGTTTCCTGAAATCTCAGCAAACATTTTTTCACCCAATCTTGATGATACTTGCAGGTAATGATCAGTACACCAATCCCACTTGGCTCACCAAATTTCGTACTTCTAGGTTAAACCGTTCCTTTGCAGTAACCGTTTTCATGTTTAGGTTTCACTCTGTTTTCTCCTATATGGATACATATAGTTGGAACTCTAAATCAAACACGGTTTGTGCTAGCTCTTTGAAACTTGGCACAATAATGTAGTTCCAAGTTCTATGGCTATGGTTTGTGTCCTACTGAAGTAGCCCCAAGCAGAGACTGACGAGAATCACTTTCATTGAAAGGGGTTGCCAAGCTTCCAAAAAACTACGAGTTTCCTGAAATCTCACCAAACATTTTTTCACCAATCTTGATGATACTTGCAGATAATGATCAGTAATCCAATCCCACTTGGCTCACCAAATTTCGTTCTTCTAGGTTAAACCGTTCCTTTGCAGTAACCGTTTTCATGTTTAGGTTTCACTCTGTTTTCTCCTATATGGATACATGTATTTGGAACTCTAAATCAAACGCGGTTTGTGCTAGCTCTTTGAAACTTGACACAATAATGTAGTTCCAAGTTCTATCGCTATGGTTTGTGTCCTATTGAAGTAGCCCCAAGCAGAGACTGACGATAATCACATTCATTGAAAGGGGTTGCCATGCTTCCAAAAAACTACGAGTTTCCTGAAATCTCAGCAAACATTTTTTCACCCAATCTTGATGATACTTGCTGGTAATGATCAGTACACCAATCCCACTTGGCTCACCAAATTTCGTACTTCTAGGTTAAACCGTTCCTTTGCAGTAACCGTTTTCATGTTTAGGTTTCACTCTGTTTTCTCCTATATGGATACATGTAGTTGGAACTCTAAATCAAACACGGTTTGTGCTAGCTCTTTGAAACTTGGCACAATAATGTAGTTCCAAGTTCTATGGCTATGGTTTGTGTTCTATTGAAGTAGCCGCACGCAGAGACTGACGAGAATCACTTTCATTGAAAGGGGTTGCCAAGCTTCCAAAAATACTACGAGTTTCCTGAAATCTCAGCAAACATTTTTTCACCAATCTTGATGATACTTGCACGTAATGATCAGTAATCCAATCACACTTGGCTCACCAAATTTCGTTCTTCTAGGTTAAACCGTTCCTTTGCAGAAACCGTTTTCATGTTTAGGTTTCACTCTGTTTTCTCCTATATGGATACATGTAGTTGGAACTCTAAATCAAACATGGTTTGTGCTAGCTCGTTGAAACTTGGCACAATAATGTAGTTCCAAGTTCTATGGCTATGGTTTGTGTCCTATTGAAGTAGCCCCAAGCAGAGACTGACGAGAATCACTTTCATTGAAAGGGGTTGCCAAGCTTCCAAAAAACTACGAGTTAACTGAAATCTCAGCAAACATTTTTTCACCCAATCTTGATGATACTTGCAGGTAATGATCAGTACCCCAATCCCACTTGGCTCACCAAATTTCGTTCTTCTAGGTTAAACCGTTCCTTTGCAGTAACCATTTTCATGTTTAGGTTTCACTCTGTTTTCTCCTATATGGATACATGTAGTTGGAACTCTAAATCAATCACGGTTTGTGCTAGCTCTTTGAAACTTGGCACAATAATGTAGTTCCAAGTTCTATGGCTATGGTTTGTGTCCTATTGAAGTAGCCCCAAGCAGAGACTGACGAGAATCACTTTCATTGAAAGGGGTTGCCAAGCTTCCAAAAAACTACGAGTTTCTTGAAATCTCAGCAAACATTTTTTCACCAATCTTGATGATACTTGCAGGTAATGATCAGTAATCCAATCACACTTGGCTCACCAAATTTCGTTCTTCTAGGTTAAACAGTTCCTTTGCAGTAACCGTTTTCATGTTTAGGTTTCACTCTGTTTTCTCCTATATGGATACATGTAGTTGGAACTCTAAATCAAACACGGTTTGTGCTAATTCTTTGAAACTTGGCACAATAATGTAGTTCCAAATTCTATCGCTATGGTTTGTGTCCTATTGAAGTAGGCCGAAGCAGAGACTGACGAGAATCACTTTCATTGAAAGGGGTTGCCAAGCTTCGGTAAAACTACGAGTTTCCTGAAATCTCAGCAAACATTTTTTCACCCTATCTTGATGGTACTTGCAGGTACTGATCAGTACACCAATCCCACTTGCCTCACCAAATTTCGTTCTTCTAGGTTAAACCGTTCCTTTGCAGTAACCGTTTTCATGTTTAGGTTTCACTCTGTTTTCTCCTATATGGATACATGTAGTTGGAACTCTAAATCAAACACGGTTTGTGCTAGCTCTTTGAAACTTGGCACAATAATGTAGTTCCAAGTTCTATCGCTATGGTTTGTATCCTATTGAAGTAGCCCCAAGCAGAAACTGACGAGATTCACATTCATTGAAATTGGTTGCCAAGCTTCCCAAAAACTACGAGTTTCCTGAAATCTCAGCAAACATTTTTTGACACAATCTTGATGATACTTTCAGGTAATGATCAGTACACCAATCCCACTTGGCTCACCAAATTTCGTTCTTCTAGATTAAACCGTTCCATTGCAGTAACCGTTTTCATGTTTAGGTTTCACTCTGTTTTCTCCTACATGGATACATGTAGTTGGAACTGTAAATCAAACGCGGTTTGTGCTAGCTCTTTGAAACTTGGCACAATAATGTAGTTCCAAGTTCTATCGCTATGGTTTGTGTCCTATTGAATTAGCCCCAAGCAGAGACTGACGAGAATCACATTCATTGAAAGGCTTTGCCAAGCTACCAAAAAACTACGAGTTTCCTGAAATCTCAGCAAACATTTTTTCACCCAATCTTGATGATACTTTCAGGTAATTATCAGTACACCAATCCCACTTGGCTCACCAAATTTCGTTCTTCTAGGTTAAACCGTTCCTTTGCAGTAACCGTTTTCATGTTTAGGTTTCACTCTGTTTTCTCCTATATGGATACATGTAGTTGGAACTCTAAATCAAACACGGTTTGTGCTAGCTCCTTAAAACTTGGCACAATAATGTAGTTCCAAGTTCTATGGCTATGGTTTGTGTCCTATGAAGTAGCCCCAAGCAGAGACTGACGAGAAACACTTTCATTGAAAGGGGTTGCCAAGCTTCCCAAAAACTACGAGTTTCCTGAAATCTCAGCAAACATTTTTTCACCAATCTTGATGATACTTGCAGATAATGATCAGTACACGAATCAGACATGGCTCAAAAAATTTCGTTCTTCTAGGTTAAACCGTTCCTTTTTATCAACCGTTTTCATGTTTAGGTTTCACTCTGTTTTCTCCTATATGGATACATGTAGTTGGAACTCTAAATCAAACGCGGTTTGTGCTAGCTCTTTGAAACTTTTCACAATAATGTAGCTCCAAGTTGTATCACTCTGGTTTGTGTCCTATTGATTTAGCCCCAAGCAGAGACTGACGAGAATCACATTCATTGAAATTGGTTGCCAAGCTTCCAAAAAACTACGAGTTTCCTGAAATCTCAGCAAACATTTTTTCACCCAATCTTGATGATACTTGCAGGTAATGATTAGTACACCAATCCCACTTGGCTCACCAAATTCGTTCTTCTAGGTTAAACCGTTCCTTTGCAGTAACCGTTTTCATGTTTAGGTTTCACTCTGTTTTCTCCTATATGGATACATGTAGTTGGAACTCTATATCAAACGCGATTTGTGCTAGCTCTTTGAAACTTGGCACAATAATGTAGTTCCAAGTTGTATCGCTATGGTTTGTGTCCTATTGAAGTAGCCCCAAGCAGAGACTGACGAGAATCACATACATTGAAAGTTGTTGCCAAGCTTCCAAAAAACTACGAGTTTCCTGAAATCTCAGCAAACATTTTTTGACACAATCTTGATGATACTTTCAGGTAATGATCAGTACACCAATCCCACTTGGCTCACCAAATTTCGTTCTTCTAGATTAAACCGTTCCATTGCAGTAACCGTTTTCATGTTTAGGTTTCACTCTGTTTTCTCCTACATGGATACATGTAGTTGGAACTGTAAATCAAACGCGGTTTGTGCTAGCTCTTTGAAACTTGGCACAATAATGTAGTTCCAAGTTCTATCGCTATGGTTTGTGTCCTATTGAATTAGCCCCAAGCAGAGACTGACGAGAATCACATTCATTGAAAGGCTTTGCCAAGCTACCAAAAAACTACGAGTTTCCTGAAATCTCAGCAAACATTTTTTCACCCAATCTTGATGATACTTTCAGGTAATTATCAGTACACCAATCCCACTTGGCTCACCAAATTTCGTTCTTCTAGGTTAAACCGTTCCTTTGCAGTAACCGTTTTCATGTTTAGGTTTCACTCTGTTTTCTCCTATATGGATACATGTAGTTGGAACTCTAAATCAAACACGGTTTGTGCTAGCTCCTTAAAACTTGGCACAATAATGTAGTTCCAAGTTCTATGGCTATGGTTTGTGTCCTATGAAGTAGCCCCAAGCAGAGACTGACGAGAAACACTTTCATTGAAAGGGGTTGCCAAGCTTCCCAAAAACTACGAGTTTCCTGAAATCTCAGCAAACATTTTTTCACCAATCTTGATGATACTTGCAGATAATGATCAGTACACGAATCAGACATGGCTCAAAAAATTTCGTTCTTCTAGGTTAAACCGTTCCTTTTTATCAACCGTTTTCATGTTTAGGTTTCACTCTGTTTTCTCCTATATGGATACATGTAGTTGGAACTCTAAATCAAACGCGGTTTGTGCTAGCTCTTTGAAACTTTTCACAATAATGTAGCTCCAAGTTGTATCACTCTGGTTTGTGTCCTATTGATTTAGCCCCAAGCAGAGACTGACGAGAATCACATTCATTGAAATTGGTTGCCAAGCTTCCAAAAAACTACGAGTTTCCTGAAATCTCAGCAAACATTTTTTCACCCAATCTTGATGATACTTGCAGGTAATGATTAGTACACCAATCCCACTTGGCTCACCAAATTTCGTTCTTCTAGGTTAAACCGTTCCTTTGCAGTAACCGTTTTCATGTTTAGGTTTCACTCTGTTTTCTCCTATATGGATACATGTAGTTGGAACTCTATATCAAACGCGATTTGTGCTAGCTCTTTGCAACTTGGCACAATAATGTAGTTCCAAGTTGTATCGCTATGGTTTGTGTCCTATTGAAGTAGCCCCAAGCAGAGACTGACGAGAATCACATACATTGAAAGTTGTTGCCAAGCTTCCAAAAAACTACGAGTTTCCTGAAATCTCAGCAAACATTTTTTCACCCAATCTTGATGATACTTGTAGGTAATGATCAGTACACCAATCCCACTTGGATCACCAAATTTCGTTCTTCTAGGTTAAACCGTTCCTTTGCAGTAACGGTTTTCATGTTTAGGTTTCACTCTGTTTTCTCCTATATGGATACATGTATTTGGAACTCTAAATCAAACGCGGTTTGTGCTAGCTCTTTGAAACTTGACACAATAATGTAGTTCCAAGTTTTATCGCTATGGTTTGTGTCCTATTGAAGTAGCCCCAAGCAGAGACTGACGATAATCACATTCATTGAAAGGGTTGCCAAGCTTCCAAAAATACTACGAGTTTCCTGAAATCTCAGCAAACATTTTTTCACCCAATCTTGATGATACTTGCAGGTAATGATCAGTACAACAATCCCACTTGGCTCACCAAATTTCGTACTTCTAGGTTAAACCGTTCCTTTGCAGTAACCGTTTTCATGTTTAGGTTTCACTCTGTTTTCTCCTATATGGATACATGTAGTTGGAACTCTAAATCAAACACGGTTTGTGCTAGCTCTTTGAAACTTGGCACAATAATGTAGTTCCAAGATCTATGGCTATGGTTTGTGTTCTATTGAAGTAGCCACACGCAGAGACTGACGAGAATCACTTTCATTGAAAGGGGTTGACAAGCTTCCAAAAATACTACGAGTTTCCTGAAATCTCAGCAAACATTTTTTCACCAATCTTGATGATACTTGCACGTAATGATCAGTAATCCAATCACACTTGGCTCACCAAATTTCGTTCTTCTAGGTTAAACCGTTCCTTTGCAGAAACCGTTTTCATGTTTAGGTTTCACTCTGTTTTCTCCTATATGGATACATGTAGTTGGAACTCTAAATCAAACACGGTTTGTGCTAGCTCGTTGAAACTTGGCACAATAATGTAGTTCCAAGTTCTATGGCTATGGTTTGTGTCCTATTGAAGTAGCCCCAAGCAGAGACTGACGAGAATCACTTTCATTGAAAGGGGTTGCCAAGCTTCCAAAAAACTACGAGTTTCTTGAAATCTCAGCAAACATTTTTTCACCAATCTTGATGATACTTGCAGGTAATGATCAGTAATCCAATCACACTTGGCTCACCAAATTTCGTTCTTCTAGGTTAAACAGTTCCTTTGCAGTAACCGTTTTCATGTTTAGGTTTCACTCTGTTTTCTCCTATATGGATACATGTAGTTTGAACTCTAAATCAAACACGGTTTGTGCTAATTCTTTGAAACTTGGCACAATAATGTAGTTCCAAATTCTATCGCTATGGTTTGTGTCCTATTGAAGTAGGCCGAAGCAGAGACTGACGAGAATCACTTTCATTGAAAGGGGTTGCCAAGCTTCGGTAAAACTACGAGTTTCCTGAAATCTCAGCAAACATTTTTTCACCCTATCTTGATGGTACTTGCAGGTACTGATCAGTACACCAATCCCACTTGGCTCACCAAATTTCGTTCTTCTAGGTTAAACCGTTCCTTTGCAGTAACCGTTTTAATGTTTAGGTTTCACTCTGTTTTCTCCTATATGGATACATGTAGTTGGAACTCTAAATCAAACGCGGTTTGTGCTAGCTCTTTGAAACTTGGCACAATAATGTAGTTCCAAGTTCTATCGCTATGGTTTGTATCCTATTGAAGTAGCCCCAAGCAGAAACTGACGAGATTCACATTCATTGAAATTGGTTGCCAAGCTTCCAAAAACTACGAGTTTCGTGAAATCTCAGCAAACATTTTTTGACACAATCTTGATGATACTTGCAGGTAATGATCAGTACACCAATCCCACTTGGCTCACCAAATTTCGTTCTTCTAGATTAAACCGTTCCATTGCAGTAACCGTTTTCATGTTTAGGTTTCACTCTGTTTTTCTCCTACATGGATACATGTAGTTGGAACTGTAAATCAAACGCGGTTTGTGCTAGCTCTTGAAACTTGGCACAATAATGTAGTTCCAAGTTCTATCGCTATGGTTTGTGTCCTATTGAAGTAGCCCCAAGCAGAGACTGACGAGAATCACATTCATTGAAAGGCTTTGCCAAGCTACCAAAAAACTACGAGTTTCCTGAAATCTCAGCAAACATTTTTTCACCCAATCTTGATGATACTTGCAGGTAATTATCAGTACACCAATCCCACATGGCTCACCAAATTTCGTTCTTCTAGGTTAAACCGTTCCTTTGCAGTAACCGTTTTCATGTTTAGGTTTCACTCTGTTTTCTCCTATATGGATACATGTAGTTGGAACTCTAAATCAAACACGGTTTGTGCTAGCTCCTTAAAACTTGGCACAATAATGTAGTTCCAAGTTCTATGGCTATGGTTTGTGTCCTATGAAGTAGCCCCAAGCAGAGACTGACGAGAAACACTTTCATTGAAAGGGGTTGCCAAGCTTCCCAAAAACTACGAGTTTCCTGAAATCTCAGCAAACATTTTTTCACCAATCTTGATGATACTTGCAGATAATGATCAGTACACGAATCAGACATGGCTCAAAAAATTTCGTTCTTCTAGGTTAAACCGTTCCTTTTTATCAACCGTTTTCATGTTTAGGTTTCACTCTGTTTTCTCCTATATGGATACATGTAGTTGGAACTCTAAATCAAACGCGGTTTGTGCTAGCTCTTTGAAACTTGGCACAATAATGTAGCTCCAAGTTGTATCACTCTGGTTTGTGTCCTATTGATTTAGCCCCAAGCAGAGACTGACGAGAATCACATTCATTGAAATTGGTTGCCAAGCTTCCAAAAAACTACGAGTTTCCTGAAATCTCAGCAAACATTTTTTCACCCAATCTTGATGATACTTGCAGGTAATGATTAGTACACCAATCCCACTTGGCTCACCAAATTTCGTTCTTCTAGGTTAAACCGTTCCTTTGCAGTAACCGTTTTCATGTTTAGGTTTCACTCTGTTTTCTCCTATATGGATACATGTAGTTGGAACTCTATATCAAACGCGGTTTGTGCTAGCTCTTTGAAACTTGGCACAATAATGTAGTTCCAAGTTGTATCGCTATGGTTTGTGTCCTATTGAAGTAGCCCCAAGCAGAGACTGACGAGAATCACATACATTGAAAGGGGTTGCCAAGCTTCCAAAAAACTACGAGTTTCCTGAAATCTCAGCAAACATTTTTTCACCCAATCGTGATGATACTTGTAGGTAATGATCAGTACACCAATCCCACTTGGATCACCAAATTTCGTTCTTCTAGGTTAAACCGTTCCTTTGCAGTAACCGTTTTCATGTTTAGGTTTCACTCTGTTTTCTCCTATTAGGATACATGTAGTTGAAACTCTAAATCAAACACGGTTTGTGCTAGCTCTTTGAAACTTGGCACAATAATGTAGTTCCAAGTTCTATGGCTATGGTTTGTGTTCTATTGAAGTAGCCGCACGCAGAGACTGACGAGAATCACTTTCATTGAAAGGGGTTGCCAAGCTTCCAAAAATACTACGAGTTTCCTGAAATCTCAGCAAACATTTTTTCACCAATCTTGATGATACTTGCACGTAATGATCAGTAATCCAATCACACTTGGCTCACCAAATTTCGTTCTTCTAGGTTAAACCGTTCCTTTGCAGAAACCGTTTTCATGTTTAGGTTTCACTCTGTTTTCTCCTATATGGATACATGTAGTTGGAACTCTATATCAAACGCGGTTTGTGCTAGCTCGTTGAAACTTGGCACAATAATGTAGTTCCAAGTTCTATGGCTATGGTTTGTGTCCTATTTAAGTAGCCCCAAGCAGAGACTGACGAGAATCACTTTCATTGAAAGGGGTTGCCAAGCTTCCAAAAAACTACGAGTTAACTGAAATCTCAGCAAACATTTTTTCACCCAATCTTGATGATACTTGCAGGTAATGATCAGTACCCCAATCCCACTTGGCTCACCAAATTTCGTTCTTCTAGGTTAAACCGTTCCTTTGCAGTAACCGTTTTCATGTTTAGGTTTCACTCTGTTTTCTCCTATATGGATACATGTATTTGGAACTCTAAATCAAACACGGTTTGTGCTAGCTCTTTAAAACTTGGCACAATAATGTAGTTCCAAGTTCTATGGCTATGGTTTGTGTCCTATTGAAGTAGCCCCAAGCAGAGACTGACGAGAATCACTTTCATTGAAAGGGGTTGCCAAGCTTCCAAAAAACTACGAGTTTCTTGAAATCTCAGCAAACATTTTTTCACCAATCTTGATGATACTTGCAGGTAATGATCAGTAATCCAATCACACTTGGCTCACCAAATTTCGTTCTTCTAGGTTAAACAGTTCCTTTGCAGTAACCGTTTTCATGTTTAGGTTTCACTTTGTTTTCTCCTATATGGATACATGTAGTTTGAACTCTAAATCAAACACGGTTTGTGCTAATTCTTTGAAACTTGGCACAATAATGTAGTTCCAAATTCTATCGCTATGGTTTGTGTCCTATTGAAGTAGGCCGAAGCAGAGACTGACGAGAATCACTTTCATTGAAAGGGGTTGCCAAGCTTCGGTAAAACTACGAGTTTCCTGAAATCTCAGCAAACATTTTTTCACCCTATCTTGATGGTACTTGCAGGTACTGATCAGTACACCAATCCCACTTGGCTCACCAAATTTCGTTCTTCTAGGTTAAACCGTTCCTTTGCAGTAACCGTTTTCATGTTTTGGTTTCACTCTGTTTTCTCCTATATGGATACATGTAGTTGGAACTCTAAATCAATCACGGTTTGTGCTAGCTCTTTGAAACTTGGCACAATAATGTAGTTCCAAGTTCTATCGCTATGGTTTGTGTCCTATTGAAGTAGGCCCAAGCAGAGACTGACGAGAATCACTTTCATTGAAAGGGGTTGCCAAGCTTCCCAAAAACTACGAGTTTCCTGAAATCTCAGCAAACATTTTTCACCAATCTTGATGATACTTGCAGATAATGATCACTACACGAATCAGACTTGGCTCACCAAATTTCGTTCTTCTAGGTTAAACCGTTCCTTTTTAGCAACCGTTTTCATGTTTAGGTTTCACTCTGTTTTCTCCTATATGGATACATGTAGTTGGAACTCTAAATCAAACGCGGTTTGTGCTAGCTCTTTGAAACTTGGCACAATAATGTAGTTCCAAGTTGTATCGCTATGGTTTGTGTCCTATTGAAGTAGCCCCAAGCAGAGACTGACAAGAATCACATTCATTGAAATTGGTTGCCAAGCTTCCAAAAAAACTACGAGTTTCCTGAAATCTCAGCAAACATTTTTTCACCCAATCTTGATGATACTTGCAGGTAATGATCAGTACACCAATCCCACTTGGCTCACCAAATTTCGTTCTTCTAGATTAAACCGTTCCATTGCAGTAACCGTTTTCATGTTTAGGTTTCACTCTGTTTTCTCCTACATGGATACATGTAGTTGGAACTGTAAATCAAACGCGGTTTGTGCTAGCTCTTTGAAACTTGGCACAATAATGTAGTTCCAAGTTCTATCGCTATGGTTTGTGTCCTATTGAAGTAGCCCCAAGCAGAGACTGACGAGAATCACATTCATTGAAAGGCTTTGCCAAGCTACCAAAAAACTACGAGTTTCCTGAAATCTCAGCAAACATTTTTTCACCCAATCTTGATGATACTTGCAGGTAATTATCAGTACACCAATCCCACTTGGCTCACCAAATTTCGTTCTTCTAGGTTAAACCGTTCCTTTGCAGTAACCGTTTTCATGTTTAGGTTTCACTCTGTTTTCTCCTATATGGATACATGTAGTTGGAACTCTAAATCAAACACGGTTTGTGCTAGCTCCTTAAAACTTGGCACAATAATGGAGTTCCAAGTTCTATGGCTATGGTTTGTGTCCTATTGAAGTAGCCCCAAGCAGAGACTGACGAGAAACACTTTCATTGAAAGGGGTTGCCAAGCTTCCCAAAAACTACGAGTTTCCTGAAATCTCAGCAAACATTTTTTCACCAATCTTGATGATACTTGCAGATAATGATCAGTACACGAATCAGACATGGCTCAAAAAATTTCGTTCTTCTAGGTTAAACCGTTCCTTTTTATCAACCGTTTTCATGTTTAGGTTTCACTCTGTTTTCTCCTATATGGATACATGTAGTTGGAACTCTAAATCAAACGCGGTTTGTGCTAGCTCTTTGAAACTTGGCACAATAATGTAGCTCCAAGTTGTATCACTCTGGTTTGTGTCCTATTGAAGTAGCCCCAAGCAGAGACTGACGAGAATCACATTCATTGAAAATGGTTGCCAAGCTTCCAAAAAACTACGAGTTTCCTGAAATCTCAGCAAACATTTTTTCACCCAATCTTGATGATACTTGCAGGTAATGATTAGTACACCAATCCCACTTGGCTCACCAAATTTCGTTCTTCTAGGTTAAACCGTTCCTTTGCAGTAACCGTTTTCATGTTTAGGTTTCACTCTGTTTTCTCCTATATGGATACATGTAGTTGGAACTCTATATCAAACGCGGTTTGTGCTAGCTCTTTGAAACTTGGCACAATAATGTAGTTCCAAGTTGTATCGCTATGGTTTGTGTCCTATTGAAGTAGCCCCAAGTAGAGACTGACGAGAATCACATACATTGAAAGGGGTTGCCAAGCTTCCAAAAAACTACGAGTTTCCTGAAATCTCAGCAAACATTTTTTCACCCAATCTTGATGATACTTGTAGGTAATGATCAGTACACCAATCCCACTTGGATCACCAAATTTCGTTCTTCTAGGTTAAACCGTTCCTTTGCAGTAACCGTTTTCATGTTTAGGTTTCACTCTGTTTTCTCCTATATGGATACATGTATTTGGAACTCTAAATCAAACGCGGTTTGTGCTAGCTCTTTGAAACTTGGCACAATAATGTGGTTCCAAGTTCTATCACTATGGTTTGTGTCCTATTGAAGTAGCCCCAAGCAGAGACTGACGATAATCACATTCATTGAAAGGGGTGGCCATGCTTCCAAAAAACTACGAGTTTCCTGAAATCTCAGCAAACATTTTTTCACCCAATCTTGATGATACTTGCAGGTAATGATCAGTACACCAATCCCACTTGGCTCAAAAAATTTCGTTCTTCTAGGTTAAACCGTTCCTTTGCAGTAACCGTTTTCATGTTTAGGTTTCACTCTGTTTTCTCCTATATGGATACATGTAGTTGGAACTCTAAATCAAACACGGTTTGTGCTAGCTCTTTGAAACATGGCACAATAATGTAGTTCCAATTTCTATGGCTATGGTTTGTGTTCTATTGAAGTAGCCGCAAGCAGAGACTGACGAGAATCACTTTCATTGAAAGGGGTTGCCAAGCTTCCAAAAATACTACGAGTTTCCTGAAATCTCAGCAAACATTTTTTCACCAATCTTGATGATACTTGCACGTAATGATCAGTAATCCAATCACACTTGGCTCACCAAATTTCGTTCTTCTAGGTTAAACCGTTCCTTTGCAGAAACCGTTTTCATGTTTAGGTTTCACTCTGTTTTCTCCTATATGGATACATGTAGTTGGAACTCTATATCAAACGCGGTTTGTGCTAGCTCGTTGAAACTTGGCACAATAATGTAGTTCCAAGTTCTATGGCTATGGTTTGTGTCCTATTTAAGTAGCCCCAAGCAGAGACTGACGAGAATCACTTTCATTGAAAGGGGTTGCCAAGCTTCCAAAAAACTACGAGTTAACTGAAATCTCAGCAAACATTTTTTCACCCAATCTTGATGATACTTGCAGGTAATGATCAGTACCCCAATCCCACTTGGCTCACCAAATTTCGTTCTTCTAGGTTAAACCGTTCCTTTGCAGTAACCGTTTTCATGTTTAGGTTTCACTCTGTTTTCTCCTATATGGATACATGTATTTGGAACTCTAAATCAAACACGGTTTGTGCTAGCTCTTTAAAACTTGGCACAATAATGTAGTTCCAAGTTCTATGGCTATGGTTTGTGTCCTATTGAAGTAGCCCCAAGCAGAGACTGACGAGAATCACTTTCATTGAAAGGGGTTGCCAAGCTTCCAAAAAACTACGAGTTTCTTGAAATCTCAGCAAACATTTTTTCACCAATCTTGATGATACTTGCAGGTAATGATCAGTAATCCAATCACACTTGGCTCACCAAATTTCGTTCTTCTAGGTTAAACAGTTCCTTTGCAGTAACCGTTTTCATGTTTAGGTTTCACTTTGTTTTCTCCTATATGGATACATGTAGTTTGAACTCTAAATCAAACACGGTTTGTGCTAATTCTTTGAAACTTGGCACAATAATGTAGTTCCAAATTCTATCGCTATGGTTTGTGTCCTATTGAAGTAGGCCGAAGCAGAGACTGACGAGAATCACTTTCATTGAAAGGGGTTGCCAAGCTTCGGTAAAACTACGAGTTTCCTGAAATCTCAGCAAACATTTTTTCACCCTATCTTGATGGTACTTGCAGGTACTGATCAGTACACCAATCCCACTTGGCTCACCAAATTTCGTTCTTCTAGGTTAAACCGTTCCTTTGCAGTAACCGTTTTCATGTTTTGGTTTCACTCTGTTTTCTCCTATATGGATACATGTAGTTGGAACTCTAAATCAATCACGGTTTGTGCTAGCTCTTTGAAACTTGGCACAATAATGTAGTTCCAAGTTCTATCGCTATGGTTTGTGTCCTATTGAAGTAGGCCCAAGCAGAGACTGACGAGAATCACTTTCATTGAAAGGGGTTGCCAAGCTTCCCAAAAACTACGAGTTTCCTGAAATCTCAGCAAACATTTTTCACCAATCTTGATGATACTTGCAGATAATGATCACTACACGAATCAGACTTGGCTCACCAAATTTCGTTCTTCTAGGTTAAACCGTTCCTTTTTAGCAACCGTTTTCATGTTTAGGTTTCACTCTGTTTTCTCCTATATGGATACATGTAGTTGGAACTCTAAATCAAACGCGGTTTGTGCTAGCTCTTTGAAACTTGGCACAATAATGTAGTTCCAAGTTGTATCGCTATGGTTTGTGTCCTATTGAAGTAGCCCCAAGCAGAGACTGACAAGAATCACATTCATTGAAATTGGTTGCCAAGCTTCCAAAAAACTACGAGTTTCCTGAAATCTCAGCAAACATTTTTTCACCCAATCTTGATGATACTTGCAGGTAATGATCAGTACACCAATCCCACTTGGCTCACCAAATTTCGTTCTTCTAGATTAAACAGTTCCATTGCAGTAACCGTTTTCATGTTTAGGTTTCACTCTGTTTTCTCCTACATGGATACATGTAGTTGGAACTGTAAATCAAACGCGGTTTGTGCTAGCTCTTTGAAACTTGGCACAATAATGTAGTTCCAAGTTCTATCGCTATGGTTTGTGTCCTATTGAAGTAGCCCCAAGCAGAGACTGACGAGAATCACATTCATTGAAAGGCTTTGCCAAGCTACCAAAAAACTACGAGTTTCCTGAAATCTCAGCAAACATTTTTTCACCCAATCTTGATGATACTTGCAGGTAATTATCAGTACACCAATCCCACTTGGCTCACCAAATTTCGTTCTTCTAGGTTAAACCGTTCCTTTGCAGTAACCGTTTTCATGTTTAGGTTTCACTCTGTTTTCTCCTATATGGATACATGTAGTTGGAACTCTAAATCAAACACGGTTTGTGCTAGCTCCTTAAAACTTGGCACAATAATGGAGTTCCAAGTTCTATGGCTATGGTTTGTGTCCTATTGAAGTAGCCCCAAGCAGAGACTGACGAGAAACACTTTCATTGAAAGGGGTTGCCAAGCTTCCCAAAAACTACGAGTTTCCTGAAATCTCAGCAAACATTTTTTCACCAATCTTGATGATACTTGCAGATAATGATCAGTACACGAATCAGACATGGCTCAAAAAATTTCGTTCTTCTAGGTTAAACCGTTCCTTTTTATCAACCGTTTTCATGTTTAGGTTTCACTCTGTTTTCTCCTATATGGATACATGTAGTTGGAACTCTAAATCAAACGCGGTTTGTGCTAGCTCTTTGAAACTTGGCACAATAATGTAGCTCCAAGTTGTATCACTCTGGTTTGTGTCCTATTGAAGTAGCCCCAAGCAGAGACTGACGAGAATCACATTCATTGAAAATGGTTGCCAAGCTTCCAAAAAACTACGAGTTTCCTGAAATCTCAGCAAACATTTTTTCACCCAATCTTGATGATACTTGCAGGTAATGATTAGTACACCAATCCCACTTGGCTCACCAAATTTCGTTCTTCTAGGTTAAACCGTTCCTTTGCAGTAACCGTTTTCATGTTTAGGTTTCACTCTGTTTTCTCCTATATGGATACATGTAGTTGGAACTCTATATCAAACGCGGTTTGTGCTAGCTCTTTGAAACTTGGCACAATAATGTAGTTCCAAGTTGTATCGCTATGGTTTGTGTCCTATTGAAGTAGCCCCAAGTAGAGACTGACGAGAATCACATACATTGAAAGGGGTTGCCAAGCTTCCAAAAAACTACGAGTTTCCTGAAATCTCAGCAAACATTTTTTCACCCAATCTTGATGATACTTGTAGGTAATGATCAGTACACCAATCCCACTTGGATCACCAAATTTCGTTCTTCTAGGTTAAACCGTTCCTTTGCAGTAACCGTTTTCATGTTTAGGTTTCACTCTGTTTTCTCCTATATGGATACATGTATTTGGAACTCTAAATCAAACGCGGTTTGTGCTAGCTCTTTGAAACTTGGCACAATAATGTGGTTCCAAGTTCTATCACTATGGTTTGTGTCCTATTGAAGTAGCCCCAAGCAGAGACTGACGATAATCACATTCATTGAAAGGGGTGGCCATGCTTCCAAAAAACTACGAGTTTCCTGAAATCTCAGCAAACATTTTTTCACCCAATCTTGATGATACTTGCAGGTAATGATCAGTACACCAATCCCACTTGGCTCAAAAAATTTCGTTCTTCTAGGTTAAACCGTTCCTTTGCAGTAACCGTTTTCATGTTTAGGTTTCACTCTGTTTTCTCCTATATGGATACATGTAGTTGGAACTCTAAATCAAACACGGTTTTGTGCTAGCTCTTTGAAACATGGCACAATAATGTAGTTCCAATTTCTATGGCTATGGTTTGTGTTCTATTGAAGTAGCCGCAAGCAGAGACTGACGAGAATCACTTTCATTGAAAGGGGTTGCCAAGCTTCCAAAAAGTTTCCTGAAATCTCAGCAAACATTTTTTCACCAATCTTGATGATACTTGCAGGTAATGATCAGTAATCCAATCACACTTGGCTCACCAAATTTCGTTCTTCTAGGTTAAACCGTTCCTTTGCAGTAACCGTTTTCATGTTTAGGTTTCACTCTGTTTTCTCCTATATGGATACATGTAGTTGGAACTCTCAATCAAACACTGTTTGTGCTAGCTCTTTGAAACTTGGCACAATTATTGTAGTTCAAGTTCTATGGCTATGTGTTTGTGTCCTATTGACGTAGCCCCAAGCAGAGACTGACGAGAATCACTTTCATTGAAAGGGGTTGCCAGCTTCCAAAAAACTACGAGTTTCCTGAAATCTCAGCAACATTTTTCACCCAATCTTGATGATACATGCAGGTAAAGATCAGTACACCAATCCCACTTGGCTCACCAAATTTCGTACTTCTAGTTTAAACCGTTCCTTTGCAGTAACCGTTTTCATGTTTAGGTTTCACTCTGTTTTCTCCTATATGGATAAATGTACTTGGAACTCTAAATCAAACACGGTTTGTGCTAGCTCTTTGAAACTTGGCACAATAATGTAGTTCCAAGTTCTATGGCTATGGTTTGTGTTCTATTGAAGTAGCCGCACGCAGAGACCTGACGAGAATCACTTTCATTGAAAGGGGTTGCCAAGCTTCCAAAATACTACGAGTTTCCTGAAATCTCAGCAAACATTTTTTCACCAATCTTGATGATACTTGCACTTAATGATTCAGTAATCCAATCACACTGGCTCACCAAATTTCGTTCTTCTAGGTTAAACCGTTCCTTTGCAGTAACCAGTTTTTTTTTATTGGTGGGAGGGGGGGGGGGGGGTGGAACTCTAAATCAAACGCGGGTTGGTTGTGCTAAGCTCTTTGAAACTTGGCTCAATAATGTAGTCTTCCAAATTCTACGGGCTATGGTTTGTGTCCTGTTTGTGTCCTATTGAAGTAGCCCCAAGCAGAGACTGACGAGAATCACTTTCATTGAAAGGGGTTGCCAAGCTTCCAAAAAACTACGAGTTAACTGAAATCTCAGCAAACATTTTTTCACCCAATCTTGATGATACTTGCAGGTAATGATCAGTACCCCAATCCCACTTGGCTCACCAAATTTAGTTCTTCTAGGTTAAACCGTTCCTTTGCAGTAACCGTTTTCATGTTTAGGTTTCACTCTGTTTTCTCGTATATGGATACATGTATTTGGAACTCTAAATCAAACACGGTTTGTGCTAGCTCTTTGAAACTTGGCACAATAATGTAGTTCCAAGTTCTATGGCTATGGTTAGTGTCCTATTTAAGTAGCCCCAAGCAGAGACTGACGAGAATCACTTTCATTGAAAGGGGTTGCCAAGCTTCCAAAAAACTACGAGTTTCTTGAAATCTCAGCAAACATTTTTTCACCAATCTTGATGATACTTGCAGGTAATGATCAGTAATCCAATCACACTTGGCTCACCAAATTTCGTTCTTCTAGGTTAAACAGTTCCTTTGCAGTAACCGTTTTCATGTTTAGGTTTCACTCTGTTTTCTCCTATATGGATACATGTAGTTTGAACTCTAAATCAAACACGGTTTGTGCTAATTCTTTGAAACTTGGCACAATAATGTAGTTCCAAATTCTATCGCTATGGTTTGTGTCCTATTGAAGTAGGCCGAAGCAGAGACTGACGAGAATCACTTTCATTGAAAGGGGTTGCCAAGCTTCGGTAAAACTACGAGTTTCCTGAAATCTCAGCAAACATTTTTTCACCCTATCTTGATGGTACTTGCAGGTACTGATCAGTACACCAATCCCACTTGGCTCACCAAATTTCGTTCTTCTAGGTTAAACCGTTCCTTTGCAGTAACCGTTTTCATGTTTAGGTTTCACTCTGTTTTCTCCTATATGGATACATGTAGTTGGAACTCTAAATCAAACACGGTTTGTGCTAGCTCTTTGAAACTTGGCACAATAATGTAGTTCCAAGTTCTATGGCTATGGTTTGTGTCCTATTGAAGTAGTCCCAAGCAGAGACTGACGAGAATCACTTTCATTGAAAGGGGTTGCCAAGCTTCCCAAAAACTACGAGTTTCCTGAAATCTCAGCAAACATTTTTCACCAATCTTGATGATACTTGCAGATAATGATCACTACACGAATCAGACTTGGCTCACCAAATTTCGTTCTTCTAGGTTAAACCGTTCCTTTTTAGCAACCGTTTTCATGTTTAGGTTTCACTCTGTTTTCTCCTATATGGATACATGTAGTTGGAACTCTAAATCAAACGCGGTTTGTGCTAGCTCTTTGAAACTTGGCACAATAATGTAGTTCCAAGTTGTATCGCTATGGTTTGTGTCCTATTGAAGTAGCCCCAAGCAGAGACTGACAAGAATCACATTCATTGAAATTGGTTGCCAAGCTTCCAAAAAACTACGAGTTTCCTGAAATCTCAGCAAACATTTTTTCACCCAATCTTGATGATACTTGCAGGTAATGATCAGTACACCAATCCCACTTGGCTCACCAAATTTCATTCTTCTAGATTAAACCGTTCCATTGCAGTAACCGTTTTCATGTTTAGGTTTCACTCTGTTTTCTCCTACATGGATACATGTAGTTGGAACTGTAAATCAAACGCGGTTTGTGCTAGCTCTTTGAAACTTGGCACAATAATGTAGTTCCAAGTTCTATCGCTATGGTTTGTGTCCTATTGAAGTAGCCCCAAGCAGAGACTGACGAGAATCACATTCATTGAAAGGCTTTGCCAAGCTACCAAAAAACTACGAGTTTCCTGAAATCTCAGCAAACATTTTTTCACCCAATCTTGATGATACTTGCAGGTAATTATCAGTACACCAATCCCACTTGGCTCACCAAATTTCGTTCTTCTAGGTTAAACCGTTCCTTTGCAGTAACCGTTTTCATGTTTAGGTTTCACTCTGTTTTCTCCTATATGGATACATGTAGTTGGAACTCTAAATCAAACACGGTTTGTGCTAGCTCCTTAAAACTTGGCACAATAATGGAGTTCCAAGTTCTATGGCTATGGTTTGTGTCCTATTGAAGTAGCCCCAAGCAGAGACTGACGAGAAACACTTTCATTGAAAGGGGTTGCCAAGCTTCCCAAAAACTACGAGTTTCCTGAAATCTCAGCAAACATTTTTTCACCAATCTTGATGATACTTGCAGATAATGATCAGTACACGAATCAGACATGGCTCAAAAAATTTCGTTCTTCTAGGTTAAACCGTTCCTTTTTATCAACCGTTTTCATGTTTAGGTTTCACTCTGTTTTCTCCTATATGGATACATGTAGTTGGAACTCTAAATCAAACGCGGTTTGTGCTAGCTCTTTGAAACTTGGCACAATAATGTAGCTCCAAGTTGTATCACTCTGGTTTGTGTCCTATTGAAGTAGCCCCAAGCAGAGACTGACGAGAATCACATTCATTGAAAATGGTTGCCAAGCTTCCAAAAAACTACGAGTTTCCTGAAATCTCAGCAAACATTTTTTCACCCAATCTTGATGATACTTGCAGGTAATGATTAGTACACCAATCCCACTTGGCTCACCAAATTTCGTTCTTCTAGGTTAAACCGTTCCTTTGCAGTAACCGTTTTCATGTTTAGGTTTCACTCTGTTTTCTCCTATATGGATACATGTAGTTGGAACTCTATATCAAACGCGGTTTGTGCTAGCTCTTTGAAACTTGGCACAATAATGTAGTTCCAAGTTGTATCGCTATGGTTTGTGTCCTATTGAAGTAGCCCCAAGTAGAGACTGACGAGAATCACATACATTGAAAGGGGTTGCCAAGCTTCCAAAAAACTACGAGTTTCCTGAAATCTCAGCAAACATTTTTTCACCCAATCTTGATGATACTTGTAGGTAATGATCAGTACACCAATCCCACTTGGATCACCAAATTTCGTTCTTCTAGGTTAAACCGTTCCTTTGCAGTAACCGTTTTCATGTTTAGGTTTCACTCTGTTTTCTCCTATATGGATACATGTATTTGGAACTCTAAATCAAACGCGGTTTGTGCTAGCTCTTTGAAACTTGGCACAATAATGTGGTTCCAAGTTCTATCACTATGGTTTGTGTCCTATTGAAGTAGCCCCAAGCAGAGACTGACGATAATCACATTCATTGAAAGGGGTGGCCATGCTTCCAAAAAACTACGAGTTTCCTGAAATCTCAGCAAACATTTTTTCACCCAATCTTGATGATACTTGCAGGTAATGATCAGTACACCAATCCCACTTGGCTCAAAAAATTTCGTTCTTCTAGGTTAAACCGTTCCTTTGCAGTAACCGTTTTCATGTTTAGGTTTCACTCTGTTTTCTCCTATATGGATACATGTAGTTGGAACTCTAAATCAAACACGGTTTGTGCTAGCTCTTTGAAACTTGGCACAATAATGTAGTTCCAAGTTCTATGGCTATGGTTTGTGTTCTATTGAAGTAGCCGCAAGCAGAGACTGACGAGAATCACTTTCATTGAAAGGGGTTGCCAAGCTTCCAAAAATACTACGAGTTTCCTGAAATCTCAGCAAACATTTTTTCACCAATCTTGATGATACTTGCAGGTAATGATCAGTAATCCAATCACACTTGGCTCACCAAATTTCGTTCTTCTAGGTTAAACCGTTCCTTTGCAGTAACCGTTTTCATGTTTAGGTTTCACTCTGTTTTCTCCTATATGGATACATGTAGTTGGAACTCTCAATCAAACACTGTTTGTGCTAGCTCTTTGAAACTTGGCACAATAATGTAGTTCCAAGTTCTATGGCTATGGTTTGTGTCCTATTGAAGTAGCCCCAAGCAGAGACTGACGAGAATCACTTTCATTGAAAGGGGTTGCCAAGCTTCCAAAAAACTACGAGTTTCCTGAAATCTCAGCAAACATTTTTTCACCCAATCTTGATGATACTTGCAGGTAATGATCAGTACACCAATCCCACTTGGCTCACCAAATTTCGTACTTCTAGTTTAAACCGTTCCTTTGCAGTAACCGTTTTCATGTTTAGGTTTCACTCTGTTTTCTCCTATATGGATACATGTACTTGGAACTCTAAATCAAACACGGTTTGTGCTAGCTCTTTGAAACTTGGCACAATAATGTAGTTCCAAGTTCTATGGCTATGGTTTGTGTTCTATTGAAGTAGCCGCACGCAGAGACTGACGAGAATCACTTTCATTGAAAGGGGTTGCCAAGCTTCCAAAAATACTACGAGTTTCCTGAAATCTCAGCAAACATTTTTTCACCAATCTTGATGATACTTGCACTTAATGATCAGTAATCCAATCACACTTGGCTCACCAAATTTCGTTCTTCTAGGTTAAACCGTTCCTTTGCAGTAACCGTTTTCATGTTTAGGTTTCACTCTGTTTTCTCCTATATGGATACATGTAGTTGGAACTCTAAATCAAACACGGTTTGTGCTAGCTCGTTGAAACTTGGCACAATAATGTAGTTCCAAGTTCTATGGCTATGGTTTGTGTCTTATTGAAGTAGCCCCAAGCAGAGACTGACGAGAATCACTTTCATTGAAAGGGGTTGCCAAGCTTCCAAAAAACTACGAGTTAACTGAAATCTCAGCAAACATTTTTTCACCCAATCTTGATGATACTTGCAGGTAATGATCAGTACCCCAATCCCACTTGGCTCACCAAATTTAGTTCTTCTAGGTTAAACCGTTCCTTTGCAGTAACCGTTTTCATGTTTAGGTTTCACTCTGTTTTCTCCTATATGGATACATGTATTTGGAACTCTAAATCAAACACGGTTTGTGCTAGCTCTTTGAAACTTGGCACAATAATGTAGTTCCAAGTTCTATGGCTATGGTTAGTGTCCTATTTAAGTAGCCCCAAGCAGAGACTGACGAGAATCACTTTCATTGAAAGGGGTTGCCAAGCTTCCAAAAAACTACGAGTTTCTTGAAATCTCAGCAAACATTTTTTCACCAATCTTGATGATACTTGCAGGTAATGATCAGTAATCCAATCACACTTGGCTCACCAAATTTCGTTCTTCTAGGTTAAACAGTTCCTTTGCAGTAACCGTTTTCATGTTTAGGTTTCACTCTGTTTTCTCCTATATGGATACATGTAGTTTGAACTCTAAATCAAACACGGTTTGTGCTAATTCTTTGAAACTTGGCACAATAATGTAGTTCCAAATTCTATCGCAATGGTTTGTGTCCTATTGAAGTATGCCGAAGCAGAGACTGACGAGAATCACTTTCATTGAAAGGGGTTGCCAAGCTTCGGTAAAACTACGAGTTTCCTGAAATCTCAGCAAACATTTTTTCACCCTATCTTGATGGTACTTGCAGGTACTGATCAGTACACCAATCCCACTTGGCTCACCAAATTTCGTTCTTCTAGGTTAAACCGTTCCTTTGCAGTAACCGTTTTCATGTTTAGGTTTCACTCTGTTTTCTCCTATATGGATACATGTAGTTGGAACTCTAAATCAAACACGGTTTGTGCTAGCTCTTTGAAACTTGGCACAATAATGTAGTTCCAAGTTCTATGGCTATGGTTTGTGTCCTATTGAAGTAGTCCCAAGCAGAGACTGACGAGAATCACTTTCATTGAAAGGGGTTGCCAAGCTTCCAAAAAAACTACGAGTTTCCTGAAATCTCAGCAAACATTTTTCACCAATCTTGATGATACTTGCAGATAATGATCAGTACACCAATCCCACTTGGCTCACCAAATTTCGTTCTTCTAGATTAAACCGTTCCATTGCATTAACCGTTTTCATGTTTAGGTTTCACTCTGTTTTCTCCTACATGGATACATGTAGTTGGAACTGTAAATCAAACGCGGTTTGTGCTAGCTCTTTGAAACTTGGCACAATAATGTAGTTCCAAGTTCTATCGCTATGGTTTGTATCCTATTGAAGTAGCCCCAAGCAGAAACTGACGAGATTCACATTCATTGAAATTGGTTGCCAAGCTTCCAAAAAACTACGAGTTTCCTGAAATCTAGCAAACATTTTTTGACACAATCTTGATGATACTTGCAGGTAATGATCAGTACACCAATCCCACTTGGCTCACCAAATTTCGTTCTTCTAGATTAAACCGTTCCATTGCAGTAACCGTTTTCATGTTTAGGTTTCACTCTGTTTTCTCCTATATGGATACATGTAGTTGGAACTGTAAATCAAACGCGGTTTGTGCTAGCTCTTTGAAACTTGGCACAATAATGTAGTTCCAAGTTCTATCGCTATGGTTTGTGTCCTATTGAAGTAGCCCCAAGCAGAGACTGACTAGAATCACATTCATTGAAAGGCTTTGCCAAGCTACCAAAAAACTACGAGTTTCCTGAAATCTCAGCAAACATTTTTTCACCCAATCTTGATGATACTTGCAGGTAATTATCAGTACACCAATCCCACTTGGCTCACCAAATTTCGTTCTTCTAGGTTAAACCGTTCCTTTGCAGTAACCGTTTTCATGTTTAGGTTTCACTCTGTTTTCTCCTATATGGATACATGTAGTTGGAACTCTAAATCAAACACGGTTTGTGCTAGCTCCTTAAAACTTGGCACAATAATGTAGTTCCAAGTTCTATGGCTATGGTTTGTGTCCTATTGAAGTAGCCCCAAGCAGAGACTGACGAGAAACACTTTCATTGAAAGGGGTTGCCAAGCTTCCCAAAAACTACGAGTTTCCTGAAATCTCAGCAAACATTTTTTCACCAATCTTGATGATACTTGCAGATAATGATCAGTACACGAATCAGACATGGCTCAAAAAATTTCGTTCTTCTAGGTTAAACCGTTCCTTTTTATCAACCGTTTTCATGTTTAGGTTTCACTCTGTTTTCTCCTATATGGATACATGTAGTTAGAACTCTAAATCAAACGCGGTTTGTGCTAGCTCTTTGAAACTTGGCACAATAATGTAGCTCCAAGTTGTATCACTCTGGTTTGTGTCCTATTGAAGTAGTCCCAAGCAGAGACTGACGAGAATCACATTCATTGAAATTGGTTGCCAAGCTTCCAAAAAACTACCAGTTTCCTGAAATCTCAGCAAACATTTTTTCACCCAATCTTGATGATACTTGCAGGTAATGATTAGTACACCAATCCCACTTGGCTCACCAAATTTCGTTCTTCTAGGTTAAACCGTTCCTTTGCAGTAACCGTTTTCATATTTAGGTTTCACTCTGTTTTCTCCTATATGGATACATGTAGTTGGAACTCTATATCAAACGCGGTTTGTGCTAGCTCTTTGAAACTTGGCACAATAATGTGGTTCCAAGTTCTATCACTATGGTTTGTGTCCTATTGAAGTAGCCCCAAGCAGAGACTGACGATAATCACATTCATTGAAAGGGGTGGCCATGCTTCCAAAAAACTACGAGTTTCCTGAAATCTCAGCAAACATTTTTTCACCAATCTTGATGATACTTGCAGGTAATGATCAGTAATCCAATCACACTTGGCTCACCAAATTTCGTTCTTCTAGGTTAAACCGTTCCTTTGCAGTAACCGTTTTCATGTTTAGGTTTCACTCTGTTTTCTCCTATAAGGATACATGTAGTTGGAACTCTCAATCAAACACTGTTTGTGCTAGCTCTTTGAAACTTGGCACAATAATGTAGTTCCAAGTTCTATGGCTATGGTTTGTGTCCTATTGAAGTAGCCCCAAGCAGAGACTGAAGAGAATCACTTTCATTGAAAGGGGTTGCCAAGCTTCCAAAAAACTACGAGTTTCCTGAAATCTCAGCAAACATTTTTTCACCCAATCTTGATGATACTTGCAGGTAAAGATCAGTACCCCAATGCCACTTGGCTCACCAAATTTCGTTCTTCTAGGTTAAACCGTTCCTTTGCAGTAACCGTTTTCATGTTTAGGTTTCACTCTGTTTTCTCCTATATGGATACATGTAGTTGGAACTCTAAATCAAACACGGTTTGTGCTAGCTCTTTGAAACTTGGCACAATAATGTAGTTCCAAGTTCTATGGCTATGGTTTGTGTCCTATTGAAGTAGCCCCAAGCAGAGACTGACGAGGATCACTTTCATTGAAAGGGTTGCCAAGCTTCCAAAAAACTACGAGTTTCTTGAAATCTCAGCAAACATTTTTTCACCAATCTTGATGATACTTGCAGGTAATGATCAGTAATCCAATCTCACTTGGCTCACCAAATTTCGTTCTTCTAGGTTAAACAGTTCCTTTGCAGTAACCGTTTTCATGTTTAGGTTTCACTCTGTTTTCTCCTATATGGATACATGTAGTTGGAACTCTAAATCAAACACGGTTTGTGCTAATTCTTTGAAACTTGGCACAATAATGTAGTTCCAAGTTCTATCGCTATGGTTTGTGTCCTATTGAAGTAGGCCGAAGAAGAGACTGACGAGAATCACTTTCATTGAAAGGGGTTGCCAAGCTTCCGTAAAACTACGAGTTTCCTGAAATCTCAGCAAACATTTTTTCACCCAATCTTGATGGTACTTGCAGGTACTGATCAGTACACCAATCCCACTTGGCTCACCAAATTTCGTTCTTCTAGGTTAAACCGTTCCTTTTTAGCAACCGTTTTCATGTTTAGGTTTCACTCTGTTTTCTCCTATATGGATACATGTAGTTGGAACTCTAAATCAAACGCGGTTTGTGCTAGCTCTTTGAAACTTGGCACAATAATGTAGTTCCAAGTTCTATCGCTATGGTTTGTATCCTATTGAAGTAGCCCAAGCAGAAACTGACGAGATTCACATTCATTGAAATTGGTTGCCAACCTTCCAAAAAACTACGAGTTTCCTGAAATCTCAGCAAACATTTTTTCACCCAATCTTGATGATACTTGCAGGTAATGATCAGTACACCAATCCCACTTGGCTCACCAAATTTCGTTCTTCTAGATTAAACCGTTCCATTGCAGTAACCGTTTTCATGTTTAGGTTTCACTCTGTTTTCTCCTATATGGATACATGTAGTTGGAACTGTAAATCAAACGCGGTTTGTGCTAGCTCTTTGAAACTTGGCACAATAATGTAGTTCCAAGTTCTATCGCTATGGTTTGTGTCCTATTGAAGTAGCCCCAAGCAGAGACTGACGAGAATCACTTTCATTGAAAGGAGTTGCCAAGCTTCCAAAAAACTACGAGTTTCCTGAAATCTCAGCAAACATTTTTTCACCCAATCTTGATGATACTTGCAGGTAATGATCAGTACACCAATCCCACTTGGCTCACCAAATTTCGTTCTTCTAGGTTAAACCGTTCCTTTGCAGGAACCGTTTTCATGTTTAGATTTCACTCTGTTTTCGCCTATATGGATACATGTAGTTGGAACTCTAAATCAAACACGGTTTGTGCTAGCTCTTTGAAACTTGGCACAATAATGTAGTTCCAAGTTCTATGGCTATGGTTTGTGTCCTATTGAAGTAGCCCCAAGCAGAGACTGACGAGAATCACTTTCATTGAAAGGGGTTGCCAAGCTTCCCAAAAACTACGAGTTTCCTGAAATCTCAGCAAACATTTTTTCACCATTCTTGATGATACTTGCAGATTATGATCAGTACACGAATCAGACATGGCTCAAAAATTTCGTTCTTCTAGGTTAAACCGTTCCTTTTTATCAACCGTTTTCATGTTTAGGTTTCACTCTGTTTTCTCCTATATGGATACATGTAGTTGGAACTCTAAATCAAACGTGGTTTGTGCTAGCTCTTTGAAACTTGGCACAATAATGTAGCTCCAAGTTGTATCGCTATGGTTTGTGTCCTATTGAAGTAGCCCCAAGCAGAGACTGACGAGAATCACATTCATTGAAATTGGTTGCCAAGCTTCCAAAAAACTACGAGTTTCCTGAAATCTCAGCAAACATTTTTTCACCCAATCTTGATGATACTTGCAGGTAATGATCAGTACACCAATCCCACTTGGCTCACCAAATTTCGTTCTTCTAGGTTAAACCGTTCCTTTGCAGTAACCGTTTTCATGTTTAGGTTTCACTCTGTTTTCTCCTATATGGATACATGTAGTTGGAACTCTAAATCAAACACGGTTTGTGCTAGCTCTTTGAAATTTGGCACAATAATGTAGTTCCAAGTTCTATGGCTATGGTTTGTGTCCTATTGAAGTAGCCCCAAGCAGAGACTGACGAGAATCACTTTCATGGAAAGGGGTTGCCAAGCTTCCAAAAAAACTACGAGTTTCCTGAAATCTCACCAAACATTTTTTCACCAATCTTGATGATACTTGGAGGTAATGATCAGTAATCCAATCCCACTTGGCTCACCAAATTTCGTTCTTCTAGGTTAAACCGTTCCTTTGCAGTAACCGTTTTCATGTTTAGGTTTAACTCTGTTTTCTCCTATATGGATACATGTAGTTGGAACTCTAAATCAAACACGGTAAATCATTTCTTCCATTTGTATTATCTTGTCTTGCCCCTCCTTTCCTCTTATATGACATTTTGTATAACCCTGAGGATCGCCTTCCATTTCCATGCAATTTCCCTTCTCACTTCCTTTCCCTCCCTCCTCTCATCCCTGTTTAATGTAAATCTTCTTCTCAAGCTCTTCGTCCCTACCCTGTCCTTGTTTACTCCCCTTATATCAAAGGAGTCATTTGGTATTTGTTTTTTAAAGATTGACTAGCTTCACTTAGCATAATCTGCTCTAATGCCATCCATTTTCCTCCAAATTCTATGATTTTGTCATTTTTTAATGCAAGACAAGATAATACAAATGGAAGAAATGATTTACAGTAGAAGGGGTAGAGAAAGAAAAGGGGACGGGAGGGGAGGGGAGGGGAGGGGAGGGGAGGGGAGGGGGATAGTAGAGAATAGGACAGACAGCAGAATACATCAGACACTAGAAAGGCAATATGTCAAGCAATGGAAGGGAAACTGTTATGATACAGCAATTTGTATATGGGGTAAAAGGGGGAGTTCATAATCCACGTGAATCAAACTGTGTAATATGATGTATTAAGAACTATGTAATGTTATGAACGACCAATAAAAAAAAATAAAAAAAAATACATCAAACACGGTTTGTGCTAGCTCTGTGAAACTTGGCACAATAATGTAGTTCCAAGTTCTATCGCTATGGTTTGTGTCCTATTGAAGTAGCCCCAAGCAGAGACTGACGAGAATCACTTTCATTGAAAGGGGTTGCCAAGCTTCCAAAAAACTACGAGTTTCCTGAAATCTCAGCAAACATTTTTTCACCCAGTCTTGATGATACTTGCAGGTAATGATCAGTACACCAATCCCACTTGGCTCACCAAATTTCGTTCTTCTAGGTTAAACCGTTCCTTTGCAGTAACCGTTTTCATGTTTAGGTTTCACTCTGTTTTCTCCTATATGGATACATGTAGTTGGAACTCTAAATCAAAAACGGTTTGTGCTAGCTCTTTGAAACTTGGCACAATAATGTAGATCCAAGTTCTATGGCTATGGTTTGTATCCTATTGAAGTAGCCCCAAGCAGAGACTGACGAGAATCACTTTCATTGAAAGGGGTTGCCAAGCTTCCAAAAAACTACGAGTTTCTTGAAATCTCAGCAAACATTTTTTCACCAATCTTGATGATACTTGCAGGTAATGATCAGTACACCAATCCCACTTGGCTCACCATATTTCGTTCTTCTAGGTTAAACCGTTCCTTTGCAGTAACCGTTTTCATGTTTAGGTTTCACTGTGTTTTCTCCTATATGGATACATGTAGTTGGAACTCTAAATCAAACACGGTTTGTGCTAATTCTTTGAAACTTGGCACAATAATGTAGTTCCAAGTTCTATCGCTATGGTTTGTGTCCTATTGAAGTAGGCCGAAGCAGACACTGACGAGAATCACTTTCATTGAAAGGGGTTGCCAAGCTTCCGTAAAACTACGAGTTTCCTGAAATCTCAGCAAACATTTTTTCACCCAATCTTGATGGTACTTGCAGGTAATGATCAGTACACCAATCCCACTTGGCTCACCAAATTTCGTTCTTCTAGGTTAAACCGTTCCTTTGCAGTAACCGTTTTCATGTTTAGGTTTCACTCTGTTTTCTCCTATATGGATACATGTAGTAGGAACTCTAAATCAAACACGGTTTGTGCTAGCTCTTTGAAACTTGGCACAATAATGTAGTTCCAAGTTCTATGGCTATGGTTTGTGTCCTATTGAAGTAGTCCCAAGCAGAGACTGACGAGAATCACTTTCATTGAAAGGGGTTGCCAAGCTTCCCAAAAACTACGAGTTTCCTGAAATCTCAGCAAACATTTTTTCACCAATCTTGATGATACTTGCAGATAATGATCAGTACACCAATCCCACTTGGCTCACCAAATTTCGTTCTTCTAGGTTAAACCTTTCCTTTTTAGCAACCGTTTTCATGTTTAGGTTTCACTCTGTTTTCTCCTATATGGATACATGTAGTTGGAACTCTAAATCAAACGCGGATTGTGCCAGCTCTTTGAAACTTGGCACAATAATGTAGTTCCAAGTTCTATCACTATGGTTTGTATCCTATTGAAGTAGCCCCAAGCAGAAACTGAAGAGATTCTCATTCATTGAAAGGGGTTGCCAAGCTTCCAAAAAACTACGAGTTTCCTGAAATCTCAGCAAACATTTTTTCACCCAATCTTGATGATACTTGCAGGTAATGATCAGTACACCAATCCCACTTGGCTCACCAAATTTCGTTCTTCTAGGTTAAACCGTTCCTTTGCAGTAACCGTTTTCATGTTTAGGTTTCACTCTGTTTTCTCCTATATGGATACATGTAGTTGGAACTCTAAATCAAACACGGTTTGTGCTAGCTCTTTGAAATTTGGCACAATAATGTAGTTCCAAGTTCTATGGCTATGGTTTGTGTCCTATTGAAGTAGCCCCAAGCAGAGACTGACGAGAATCACTTTCATGGAAAGGGGTTGCCAAGCTTCCAAAAAAACTACGAGTTTCCTGAAATCTCACCAAACATTTTTTCACCAATCTTGATGATACTTGGAGGTAATGATCAGTAATCCAATCCCACTTGGCTCACCAAATTTCGTTCTTCTAGGTTAAACCGTTCCTTTGCAGTAACCGTTTTCATGTTTAGGTTTAACTCTGTTTTCTCCTATATGGATACATGTAGTTGGAACTCTAAATCAAACACGGTAAATCATTTCTTCCATTTGTATTATCTTGTCTTGCCCCTCCTTTCCTCTTATATGACATTTTGTATAACCCTGAGGATCGCCTTCCATTTCCATGCAATTTCCCTTCTCACTTCCTTTCCCTCCCTCCTCTCATCCCTGTTTAATGTAAATCTTCTTCTCAAGCTCTTCGTCCCTACCCTGTCCTTGTTTACTCCCCTTATATCAAAGGAGTCATTTGGTATTTGTTTTTTAAAGATTGACTAGCTTCACTTAGCATAATCTGCTCTAATGCCATCCATTTTCCTCCAAATTCTATGATTTTGTCATTTTTTAATGCAAGACAAGATAATACAAATGGAAGAAATGATTTACAGTAGAAGGGGTAGAGAAAGAAAAGGGGACGGGAGGGGAGGGGAGGGGAGGGGAGGGGAGGGGAGGGGGATAGTAGAGAATAGGACAGACAGCAGAATACATCAGACACTAGAAAGGCAATATGTCAAGCAATGGAAGGGAAACTGTTATGATACAGCAATTTGTATATGGGGTAAAAGGGGGAGTTCATAATCCACGTGAATCAAACTGTGTAATATGATGTATTAAGAACTATGTAATGTTATGAACGACCAATAAAAAAAAAATAAAAAAAATACATCAAACACGGTTTGTGCTAGCTCTGTGAAACTTGGCACAATAATGTAGTTCCAAGTTCTATCGCTATGGTTTGTGTCCTATTGAAGTAGCCCCAAGCAGAGACTGACGAGAATCACTTTCATTGAAAGGGGTTGCCAAGCTTCCAAAAAACTACGAGTTTCCTGAAATCTCAGCAAACATTTTTTCACCCAGTCTTGATGATACTTGCAGGTAATGATCAGTACACCAATCCCACTTGGCTCACCAAATTTCGTTCTTCTAGGTTAAACCGTTCCTTTGCAGTAACCGTTTTCATGTTTAGGTTTCACTCTGTTTTCTCCTATATGGATACATGTAGTTGGAACTCTAAATCAAAAACGGTTTGTGCTAGCTCTTTGAAACTTGGCACAATAATGTAGATCCAAGTTCTATGGCTATGGTTTGTATCCTATTGAAGTAGCCCCAAGCAGAGGACTGACGAGAATCACTTTCATTGAAAGGGGTTGCCAAGCTTCCAAAAAACTACGAGTTTCTTGAAATCTCAGCAAACATTTTTTCACCAATCTTGATGATACTTGCAGGTAATGATCAGTACACCAATCCCACTTGGCTCACCATATTTCGTTCTTCTAGGTTAAACCGTTCCTTTGCAGTAACCGTTTTCATGTTTAGGTTTCACTGTGTTTTCTCCTATATGGATACATGTAGTTGGAACTCTAAATCAAAACACGGTTTGTGCTAATTCTTTGAAACTTGGCACAATAATGTAGTTCCAAGTTCTATCGCTATGGTTTGTGTCCTATTGAAGTAGGCCGAAGCAGACACTGACGAGAATCACTTTCATTGAAAGGGGTTGCCAAGCTTCCGTAAAACTACGAGTTTCCTGAAATCTCAGCAAACATTTTTTCACCCAATCTTGATGGTACTTGCAGGTAATGATCAGTACACCAATCCCACTTGGCTCACCAAATTTCGTTCTTCTAGGTTAAACCGTTCCTTTGCAGTAACCGTTTTCATGTTTAGGTTTCACTCTGTTTTCTCCTATATGGATACATGTAGTAGGAACTCTAAATCAAACACGGTTTGTGCTAGCTCTTTGAAACTTGGCACAATAATGTAGTTCCAAGTTCTATGGCTATGGTTTGTGTCCTATTGAAGTAGTCCCAAGCAGAGACTGACGAGAATCACTTTCATTGAAAGGGGTTGCCAAGCTTCCCAAAAACTACGAGTTTCCTGAAATCTCAGCAAACATTTTTTCACCAATCTTGATGATACTTGCAGATAATGATCAGTACACCAATCCCACTTGGCTCACCAAATTTCGTTCTTCTAGGTTAAACCTTTCCTTTTTAGCAACCGTTTTCATGTTTAGGTTTCACTCTGTTTTCTCCTATATGGATACATGTAGTTGGAACTCTAAATCAAACGCGGATTGTGCCAGCTCTTTGAAACTTGGCACAATAATGTAGTTCCAAGTTCTATCACTATGGTTTGTATCCTATTGAAGTAGCCCCAAGCAGAAACTGAAGAGATTCTCATTCATTGAAAGGGGTTGCCAAGCTTCCAAAAACTACGAGTTTCCTGAAATCTCAGCAAACATTTTTTCACCAATCTTGATGATACTTGCAGATATTGATCAGTACACGAATCAGACTTGGCTCACCAAATTTCGTTCTTCTAGGTTAAACCGTTCCATTGCAGTAACCGTTTTCATGTTTAGGTTTCACTCTGTTTTCTCCTATATGGATACATGTAGTTGGAACTCTAAATCAAACCCGGTTTGTGCTAGCTCTTTGAAACTTGGCACAATAATGTAGCTCCAAGTTGTATCGCTATGGTTTGTGTCCTATTGAAGTAGCTCCAAGCAGAGACTGACGAGAATCATATTCATTGAAATTGGTTGCCAAGCTTCCAAAAACTACGAGTTTCCTGAAATCTCAGCAAACATTTTTTCACCAATCTTGATGATACTTACAGGTAATGATCAGTAATCCAATCCCACTTGGCTCACCAAATTTCGTTCTTCTAGGTTAAACCGTTCCCTTTGCAGTAACCGTTTTCATGTTTAGGTTTCACTCTGTTTTCTCCTATATGGATACATGTAGTTGGAACTCTAAATCAAACACGGTTTGTGCTAGCTCTTTGAAACTTGGCACAATAATGTAGTTCCAAGTTCTATGGCTATGGTTTGTGTCCTATTGAAGTAGTCCCAAGCAGAGACTGACGAGAATCACTTTCATTGAAAGGGGTTGCCAAGCTTCCAAAAAAACTACGAGTTTCCTGAAATCTCACCAAAAATTTTTTCACCAATCTTGATGATACTTGCAGGTAATGATCAGTAATCCAATCACACTTGGCTCACCAAATTTCGTTCTTCTAGGTTAAACCGTTCCTTTGCAGTAACCTTTTCATGTTTAGGTTTCACTCTATTTTCTCCTATATGGATACATGTAGTTGGAACTCTAAATCATACACGGTTTGTGCTAGCTCTTTGAAACTTGGCACAATAATGTAGTTCCAAGTTCTATGGCTATGGTTTGTGTCCTATTGAAGAAGCCCCAAGCAGAGACTTACGAGAATCACTTTCATGGAAAGGGGTTGCCAAGCTTCCAAACAAACTACGAGTTTCCTGAAATCTCACCAAACATTTTTTCACCAATCTTGATGATACTTGCAGGTAATGATCACTAATCCAATCCCACTTGGCTCAATAAATTTCGTTCTTCTAGGTTAAACCGTTCCTTTGCAGTAACCGTTTTCATGTTTAGGTTTCACTCTGTTTTCTCCTATATGGATACATGTAGTTGGAACTCTAAATCAAACGCGGATTGTGCCAGCTCTTTGAAACTTGGCACAATAATGTAGTTCCAAGTTCTATCGCTATGGTTTGTATCCTATTGAAGTAGCCCCAAGCAGAAACTGACGAGATTCACATTCATTGAAATTGGTTGCCAACCTTCAAAAAACTACGAGTTTCCTGAAATCTCAGCAAACATTTTTTCACCCATTCTTGATGATACTTGCAGGTAATGATCAGTACACCAATCCCACTTGGCTCACCAAATTTCGTTCTTCTAGGTTAAACCGTTCCTTTTTAGCAACCGTTTTCATGTTTAGGTTTCACTCTGTTTTCTCCTATATGGATACATGTAGTTGGAACTCTAAATCAAACACGGTTTGTGCTAGCTCCTTGAAACTTGGCACAATAATGTAGTTCCAAGTTCTATGGCTATGGTTTGTGTCCTATTGAAGTAGCCCTAAGCAGAGACTGACGAGAATCACTTTCATTGAAACGGGTTGCCAAGCTTCCCAAAAACTACGAGTTTCCTGAAATCTCAGCAAACATTTTTTCACCAATCTTGATGATACTTGCAGATATTGATCAGTACACGAATCAGACTTGGCTCAAAAAATTTCGTTCTTCTAGGATAAACCGTTCCTTTTTAGCAACCGTTTTCATGTTTAGGTTTCACTCTGTTTTCTCCTATATGGATACATGTAGTTGGAACTCTAAATCAAACACGGTTTTTGCTAGCTCCTTGAAACTTGGCACAATAATGTAGTTCCAAGTTCTATGGCTATGGTTTGTGTCCTATTGAAGTAACTCCAAGCAGAGACTGACGAGAATCATATTCATTGAAATTGGTTGCCAAGCTTCCAAAAAACTACGAGTTTCCTGAAATCTCAGCAAACATTTTTTCACCAATCTTGATGATACTTGCAGGTAATGATCAGTAATCCAATCCCACTTGGCTCACCAAATTTCGTTCTTCTAGGTTAAACCGTTCCTTTGCAGTAACCGTTTTCATGTTTAGGTTTCACTCTGTTTTCTCCTATATGGATACATGTATTTGGAACTCTAAATCAAACACGGTTTGTGCTAGCTCTTTGAAACTTGGCACAATAATGTAGTTCCAAGTTCTATCGCTATGGTTTGTGTCCTATTGAAGTAGCCCGAAGCAGAGACTGACGAGAATCACTTTCATTGAAAGGGGTTGCCAAGCTTCTGTAAAACTACGAGTTTCCTGAAATCTCAGCAAACATTTTTTCACCCAATCTTGATGATACTTGCAGGTAATGATCAGTACACCAATCCCACTTGGCTTACCAAATTTCGTTCTTCTAGGTTAAACCGTTCCTTTGCAGTAACCGTTTTCATGTTTAGGTTTCACTCTGTTTTCTCCTAGATGGATACATGTAGGTGGAACTCTAAATCAAACGCAGTTTGTGCTAGCTCTTTGTAACTTGGCACAATAATGTAGTTCCAAGTTCTATCGCTATGGTTTGTGTCCTATTGAAGTAGCCCGAAGCAGAGACTGACGAGAATCACTTTCATTGAAAGGGGTTGCCAAGCTTCCAAAAAACTACGAGTTCCCTGAAAACTCAGCAAACATTTTTTCACCCAATCTTGATGATACTCACAGGTAATGATCAGTACACCAATCCCACTTGGCTCACCAAATTTCGTTCTTCTAGGTTAACCGTTCCTTTGCATTAACCGTTTTCATGTTTAGGTTTCACTCTATTTTCTCCTCTATGGATACATGTTGTTGGAACTCTAAATCAAAGACGGTTTGTGCTAGCTCTTTGAAACTTGGCACAATAATGTAGTTCCAAGTTCTATCGCTATGGTTTGTGTCCTATTGAAGTAGCCCGAAGCAGAGACTGACGAGAATCACTTTCATTTAAAGGGGTTGCCAAGCTTCCGTAAAACTACGAGTTTCCTGAAATCTCAGCAAACATTTTTTCACCCAATCTTGATGATACTTGCAGGTAATGATCAGTACACCAATCCCACTTGGCTCACCAAATTTCGTTCTTCTAGGTTAAACCGTTCCTTTGCAGTAACCGTTTTCATGTTTAGGTTTCACTCTGTTTTCTCCTATATGGATACATGTAGTTGGAACTCTAAATCAAACACGGTTTGTGCTAGCTCTTTGAAACTTGGCACAATAATGTAGTTCCAAGTTCTATGTCTATGGTTTTGTGTCCTATTGAAGTAGCCCCAAACAGAGACTGACGAGAATCACTTTCATTGAAAGGGGTTGCCAAGCTTCCAAAAAACTACGAGTTTCATGAAATCTCAGCAAACTTTTTTTCACCAATCTTGATGATACTTGCAGGAAATGATCAGTAATCCAATCCCACTTGGCTCACCAAATTTCGTTCTTCGAGGTTAAACCGTTCCTTTGCAGTAACCGTTTCATGTTTAGGTTTCACTCTGTTTTCTCCTATATGGATACATGTATTTGGAACTCTAAATCAAACACGGTTTGTGCTAATTCTTTGAAACTTGGCACAATAATGTAGTTCCAAGTTCTATCGCTATGGTTTGTGTCCTATTGAAGTAGCCCGAAGCAGAGACTGACGAGAATCACTTTCATTGAAAGGGGTTGCCCAACTTCCGTAAAACTACGAGTTTCCTGAAATCTCAGCAAACATTTTTTCACCCAATCTTGATGATACTTGCAGGTAATGATCAGTACACCAATCCCACTTGGCTCACCAAATTTCGTTCTTCTAGGTTAAACCGTTCCTTTGCAGTAACCGTTTTCATGTTTAGGTTTCACTCTGTTTTCTCCTATATGGATACATGTATTTGGAACTCTAAATCAAACACGGTTTTTGCTAATTCTTTGAAACTTGGCACAATAATGTAGTTCCAAGTTCTATCGCTATGGTTTGTGTCCTATTGAAGTAGCCCGAAGCAGAGACTGACGAGAATCACTTTCATTGAAAGGGGTTGCCAAGCTTCCGTAAAACTACGAGTTTCCTGAAATCTCAGCAAACATTTTTTCACCCAATCTTGATGATACGTGCAGGTAATGATGAGTACACCAATCCCACTTGGCTCACCAAATTTCGTTCTTCTAGGTTAAACCGTTCCTTTGCAGTAACCGTTTTCATGTTTAGGTTTCACTCTGTGTTCTCCTATATGGATACCTGTAGTTGGAACTCTAAATCAAACACGGTTTGTGCTAGCTCTTTGAAACTTGGCACATAATGTAGTTCCAAGTTCTATCGCTATGGTTTGTGTCCTATTGAAGTAGCCCCAAGCAGAGACTGACGAGAATCACATTCATTGAAAGGGGTTGCCAAGCATCCAAAAAACTACGAGTTTCCTGAAATCTCAGCAAACATTTTTTCACCAATCTTGATGATACTAGCAGGTAATGATCAGTAATCTAATCACACTTGGCTCACCAAATTTCGTGATTCTAGGTTAAACCGTTCCTTTGCAGTAACCGTTTTCATGTTTAGGTTTCACTCTGTTTTCTCCTATATGGATACATGTAGTTGGAACTCTAAATCAAAGACGGTTTGTGCTAGCTCTTTGATACTTGGCACAATAATGTAGTTCCAAATTCTATGGCTATGGTTTGTGTCCTATTGAAGTAGCCCCAAGCAGAGACTGACGAGAATCACTTTCATTGAAAGGGGTTGCCAAGCTTCGGTCAAACTACGAGAATCCTGAAATGTCAGTAAACATTTTCTCACCCAATCTTGATGATACTTGCAGGTAATGATCAGTACACCAATCCCACTTGGCTCACCAAATTTCGTTCTTCTAGGTTAAACCGTTCCTTTGCAGTAACCGTTTTCATGTTTAGGTTTCACTCTATTTTCTCCTATATGGATACATGTAGTTGGAACTCTAAATCAAAGACAGTTTGTGCTAGCTCTTTGAAACTTGGCACAATAATGTAGTTCAAAGTTCTATCGCTATGGTTTGTGTCCTATTGAAATAGCCCCAAGCAGAGACTGACGAGAATCACTTTCATTGAAAGGGGTTGCCAAGCTTCCAAAAAACGACGAGTTTCCTGAAATCTCAGCAAACATTTTTTCACCTAATCTTGATGATACTTGCAGGTAATGATCAGTACACCAATCCCACTTGGCTCACCAAATTTCGTTCTTCTAGGTTAAACCGTTCCTTTGCAGTAACCGTTTTCATGTTTAGGTTTCACTCTGTTTTCTCCTATATGGATACATGTAGTTGGAACTCTAAATCAAACACGGTTTGTGCTAGCTCTTTGAAACTTGGCACAATAATGTAGTTCCAAGTTCTATGGCTATGGTTTGTGTCCTATTGAAGTAGCCCGAAGCAGAGACTGACGAGAATCACTTTCATTGAAAGGGGTTGCCAAGCTTCCAAAAACTACGAGTTTCCTGAAATCTCAGCAAACATTTTTTCACCAATCTTGATGATACTTGCAGGTAATGATCAGTAATCCAATCCCACTTGGCTCACCAAATTTCGTTCTTCTAGGTTAAACCGTTCCTTTGCAGTAACCGTTTTCATGTTTAGGTTTCACTCTGTTTTCTCCTATATGGATACATGTAGTTGGAACTCTAAAATCAAAGACGGTTTGTGCTAGCTCTTTGAAACTTGGCACAATAATGTAGTTCCAAGTTCTATGGCTATGGTTTGTGTCCTATTGAAGTAGCCCGAAGCAGAGACTGACGAGAATCACTTTCATTGAAAGGGGTTGCCAAGCTTCCAAAAAACTACGAGTTCCCTGAAATCTCAGCAAACATTTTTTCACCCAATCTTGATGATACTCACAGGTAATGATCAGTACAACAATCCCACTTGGCTCACCAAATTTCGTTCTTCTAGGTTAAACCGTTCCTTTGCATTAACCGTTTTCATGTTTAGGTTTCACTCTATTTTCTCCTCTATGGATACATGTAGTTGGAACTCTAAATCAAAGACGGTTTGTGCTAGCTCTTTGAAACTTGGCACAATAATGTAGTTCCAAGTTCTATCGCGATGGTTTGTGTCCTATTGAAGTAGCCCGAAGCAGAGACTGACGAGAATCACTTTCATTTAAAGGGGTTGCCAAGCTTCCGTAAAACTACGAGTTTCCTGAAATCTCAGCAAACATTTTTTCACCCAATCTTGATGATACTTGCAGGTAATGATCAGTACACCAATCCCACTTGGCTCACCAAATTTCGTTCTTCTAGGTTAAACCGTTCCTTTGCAATAACCGTTTTCATGTTTCGGTTTCACTCTGTTTTCTCCTATATGGATACATGTAGTTGGAACTCTAAATCAAACACGGTTTGTGCTAGCTCTTTGAAACTTGGCACAATAATGTAGTTCCAAGTTCTATGGCTATGGCTTGTGTCCTATTGAAGTAGCCCCAAACAGAGACTGACGAGAATCACTTTCATTGAAAGGGGTTGCCAAGCTTCCAAAAAAACTACGAGTTTCATGAAATCTCAGCAAACATTTTTTCACCAATCTTGATGATACTTGCAGGTAATGATCAGTAATCCAATCCCACTTGGCTCACCAAATTTTGTTCTTCTAGGTTAAACCGTTCCTTTGCAGTAACCGTTTTCATGTTTAGGTTTCACTCTGTTTTCTCCTATATGGATACATGTAGTTGGAACTCTAAATCAAACAGGGTTTGTGCTAATTCTTTGAAACTTGGCACAATAATGTAGTTCCAAGTTCTATCGCTATGGTTTGTGTCCTATTGAAGTAGCCCGAAGCAGAGATTGACGAGAATCACTTTCATTGAAAGGGGTTGCCAAACTTCCGTAAAACTACGAGTTTCCTGAAATCTCAGCAAACATTTTTTCACCCAATCTTGATGATACTTGCAGGTAATGATCAGTACACCAATCCCACTTGGCTCACCAAATTTCGTTCTTCTAGTTTAAACCGTTCCTTTGCAGTAACCGTTTTCATGTTTAGGTTTCACTCTGTTTTCTCCTAGATGGATACATGTAGGTGGAACTCTAAATCAAACACGGTTTTTGCTAATTCTTTGAAACTTGGCACAATAATGTAGTTCCAAGTTCTATCGCTATGGTTTGTGTCCTATTGAAGTAGCCCGAAGCAGAGACTGACGAGAATCACTTTCATTGAAAGGGGTTGCCAAGCTTCCGTAAAACTACGAGTTTCCTGAAATCTCAGCAAACATTTTTTCACCCAATCTTGATGATACTTGCAGGTATTGATCAGTACACCAATCCCACTTGGCTCACCAAATTTCGTTCTTCTAGGTTAAACCGTTCCTTTGCAGTAACCGTTTTCATGTTTAGGTTTCACTCTGTTTTCTCCTATATGGATACATGTATTTGGAACTCTAAATCAAACGCGGTTTGTGCTAGCTCTTTGAAACTTGGCACAATAATGTAGTTCCAAGTTCTATCGCTATGGGTTTGTGTCCTATTTAAGTAGCCCCAAGCAGAGACTGACGAGAATCACATTCATTGAAAGGGGTTGCCAAGCTTCCAAAAAACTACGAGTTCCCTGAAATCTCAGCAAACATTTTTTCACCAATCTTGATGATACTTGCAGGTAATGATCAGTAATCCAATCCCACTTGGCTCACCAAATTTCGTTCTTCTAGGTTAAACCGTTCCTTTGCAGTAACCGTTTTCATGTTTAGGTTTCACTCTGTTTTCTCCTATATGGATACATGTAGTTGGAACTCTAAATCAAACACGGTTTGTGCTAGCTCTTTGATACTTGGCACAATAATGTAGTTCCAAGTTCTATGGCTATGGTTTGTGTCCTATTGAAGTAGCCCCAATCAGAGACTGACGAGAATCACATTCATTGAAAGGGGTTGCCAAGCTTCCAAAAAAACTACGAGTTTCCTGAAATCTCAACAAACATTTTTCCACCAATCTTGATGATACTTGCAGGTAATGATCAGTAATCCAATCCCACTTGGCTCACCAAATTTCGTTCTTCTAGGTTAAACCGTTCCTTTACAGTAACCGTTTTCATGTTTAGGTTTCACTCTGTTTTCTCCTATATGGATACATGTAGTTGGAACTCTAAATCAAACACGGTTTGTGCTAGCTCTTTGAAACTTGGCACAATAATGTAGTTCCAAGTTCTATGTCTGTGGTTTGTGTCCTATTGAAGTAGCCCGAAACAGAGACTGACGAGAATCACTTTCATTGAAAGGGGTTGCCAAGCTTCCGTAAAACTACGAGAATCCTGAAATCTCAGCAAACATTTTTTCACCCAATCTTGATGATACTTGCAGGTAATGATCAGTACACCAATCCCACTTGGCTTACCAAATTTCGTTCTTCTAGGTTAAACCGTTCCTTTGCAGTAACCGTTTTCATGTTTAGGTTACACTCTGTTTTCTCCTAGATGGATACATGTAGGTGGAACTCTAAATCAAACGCAGTGTGTGCTAGCTCTTTGAAACTTGGCACAATAATGTAGTTCCAAGTTCTATGGCTATGGTTTGTGTCCTATTGAAGTAGCCCCAAACAGAGACTGACGAGAATCACTTTCATTGAAAGGGGTTGCCAAGCTTCCAAAAAACTACGAGTTTCATGAAATCTCAGCAAACATTTTTTCACCAATCTTGATGATACTTGCAGGTAATGATCAGTAATCCAATCCCACTTGGCTCACCAAATTTCGTTCTTCTAGGTTAAACCGTTCCTTTGCAGTAACCGTTTTCATGTTTAGGTTTCACTCTGTTTTCTCCTATATGGATACATGTATTTGGAACTCTAAATCAAACGCGGTTTGTGCTAGCTCTTTGAAACTTGGCACAATAATGTAGTTCCAAGTTCTATCGCTATGGTTTGTGTCCTATTGAAGTAGCCCCAAGCAGAGACTGACGAGAATCATATTCATTGAAAGGGGTTGCCAAGCTTCCAATAAACTACGAGTTTCCTGAAATCTCAGCAAACATTTTTTCACCAATCTTGATGATACTTGCAGGTAATGATCAGTACACCAATCCCACTTGGCTCACCAAATTTCGTTCTTCTAGGTTAAACCGTTCCTTTGCAGTAACCGTTTTCATGTTTAGGTTTCACTCTGTTTTCTCCTATATGGATACATGTAGTTGGAACACTAAATCAAACACGGTTTGTGCTAGCTCTTTGATACTTGGCACAATAATGTAGTTCCAAGTTCTATGGCTATGGTTTGTGTCCTATTGAAGTAGCCCCAAGCAGAGACTGACGAGAATCACATTCATTGAAAGGGGTTTCCAAGCTTCCAAAAAAACTACGAGTTTCCTGAAATCTCAGCAAACATTTTTTCACCCAATCTTGATGATACTTGCTGGTATTGATCAGTAATCCAATCCCACTTGGCTCACCAAATTTCGTTCTTCTAGGTTAAACCGTTCCTTTGCAGTAACCGTTTTCATGTTTAGGTTTCACTCGGTTTTCTCCTATATGGATACATGTAGTTGGAACTCTAAATCAAACACGGTTTGTGCTAGCTCTTTGAAACTTGGCACAATAATGTAGTTCCAAGTTCTATGGCTATGGTTTGTGTCCTATTGAAGTAGCCCCAAGCAGAGACTGACGAGAATCACTTTCATTGAAAGGGGTTGCCAAGCTTCCGTAAA